>NC_053490.1:369207388-369507388 GCF_905171775.1 Rana temporaria
TTTTCTAGCAAATAATATTGCTTTTTAACTTAAGAGGTTACATTTCCTGCATTTACACACAGAAGTTTGATCTAAGAAGGAAGTTAGTTACAATGTTTCATGTTGTTTACAAACTTGGCAGACTGCCCAGATTTTTTCTTTACACACAGAAGTGTATCCCTTTGATCTACTAAGGAGAGCGTTAGTTACATTGGCCAGGATTTCTTGTACACTTGGCTTATCTCTGCGGTGCTGTAACGTATCCGATTAACGTTACGCCGCCGCAGTATTCAGGCAAGTGCTTTGTGAATAAAGCACTTGCCTGTAAAGTTGCGGCGGCGTAGCGTAAATCACCCGGCGGAATTCGAATTAAAAAATGTTTAGAGTTACAGATGAGGTCTAGTACTAGAATTTTTGTTCTTGCTCTAACGATCTTGGCGTATGTAACCTGTGTGTATCTGCCTCTGATACTACCAGTGCCTACCCAGCCACTGACTAGTACCTCTCCCCAGCCTGTCCCCACACACCCTCTCACCTGCTGACCTGTGGATGGGGGAATCACTCCTGCAGTGTTATTGTGTTCTGCCAGTGAGTACTATGATCAGTGTTGCTAACTATAGCTATAGTGAGTCAAACAAAAAACAAATAAAATCAAGCGCTCACTAAAATGAAATGAAGGGGATGTGAATATACGTTTAAGAAAGGGAATAATGGAATGGTGAAACTCATGAAAAAAGCTGAAGGATTAAAAAATATAGTAAAAAATGGGGAGAGGATTTTTGGAGTGGGGCAATGATCCAATTCAGCTATCCATAAGAATGTTTTTAAAAATGAAGAATTAAAACAGTGTTAAAAAATATATAAAAAAATATATAAAAAAGTTTTTAGAGTTTTTTGTGATAAAAGTTCAGTCCATTGAAGAATTCATGGAACAGTAGCACAAATAGTAATAGATTAGGTATATACTCTTGCTTGGAGGGCTGCCAGCTGTCAAGAAGAAGCAATTCTGGAAAAACGATAAGAAAAACAAAAAGCGGCGCCCTCTAAGCGTAGTAAGAAGTTTAATAAGGCGGACAAACAACAACAAATCATATGGGGGGTTACTCACAAAGATAGGGGGAATACAGGTGTTTAAGTACTGGTGTCATCTGAGGCTGGCGTCTGGAAAGCGTAGACTCTGCTGGAAAGATCTTTATTGCAGACTTCAGGCAGCGTGATGGTAGATCCACAAAATAATGGCCGAGGGGGGTGTCTCTGGAGGTCCCCGGATGGTATCACAGCGCTGGTACTGGGGGAGACAGAAACGCCACATTCGGCGCGGTGGAACGCAGCCGTGGAGCGCAAACAGCCGAGCGTCACTTCCGGGTACAGTCTCAGGGCGGTGCGCGCGTTCGAGACAGAGCCTGACGAAGAGACACGCAGACACTTCTACTAGCCATCGGCTGCTACCCCAACCATATCACCGTAGGTAAGCGATGTGGATGAGAAAGAGTGCATGCCTAGAGTGGAAGCGGATGCCGTACCGGAGACAATACCCACCAATGTGGTCTCTGTGTGGCACGCTATCGCCAAGATGGGCCCCGCGCAGGCTTCCTGTGGCTGTGGTCGAGCCCTGCATGTGAGTGAGAATGATGCAGCGAGTATCTTTACTGAAGGGCGCGTGTGTCCACCTGCTTCTTTGCCCATATTGAAGAGAGCGCCCGACGCTATCGTCCTACAAGGCCGTGGAAACCCCCGTACTTTGCCAGAATTTGCTTGCTTGCAATGTGCCCTTTTGAAAAGGGTGGCCATGGACTACGGGTGGGAATATCCCTATGTACCTCCCATTCACATGCACTTAATCGAGAAGATGAAAGAGGATTGGTACAAGGATGCTATCTGGGAACACTTGGGAGTACCCAAGCGCTCCGCTATCTGAACGTGCACTTAATTTAGTTGGCCGACAATTTGAAGATTGTTTGAGAGACTGGAGCCCTGGCGGGTACATTTTTAGCGATAGAGTGGTTCTTAAATGTCCCGGGAAAGTGGATCGAGTTTTCTCCATTACTACTACAGTAGGTGCACGCGATATTGTGTCAATCTCGCTCCCTTTCTCGGCGATATTGAGCACCTACGAGCCCCATCGCGGGAGCCAGCGCCGAGCTGGCTTGCCGCGATAGAGACAAAGCCGTCATAGAAGCGACGGGAGATCCGACTTGGATTCCCGCCAATTCTACACGTGTGCGGCGTTTGTTATGAATCCTGAGGGGGAAGTCCCTGCCGGATTTTAAATAAAAATCCGTCATGGGTTCCCCCCTCAGGAGCATACCGGGCCCTTAGGTCTGTTATGGGTTGTAAGGAGAGCCCCCCCTACGCTGAAAAAACGGCGTAGGGGGTCCCCCTACAATCCATACCAGACCCGTATCCAAAGCACGCTACCTGGCCGGCCAGGAAAGGAGTGGGGACGAGCGAGCGCCCCCCCCCCTCCTGAGCCGTACCAGGCTGCATGCCCTCAACATGGGGGGGTTGGGTGCTCTGGGGCAGGGGGGCGCACTGCGGCCCCCCCACCTCAGAGCACCCTGTCCCCATGTTGATGAGGACAGGGCCCCTTCCCGACAACCCTGGCCGTTGGTTGTCCGGGTATGCGGGCGGGAGGCTTATCGGAATCTGGGAGCACCCTTTAATAAGGGGGCCCCCAGATACCAGCCCCCCACCCTAAGTGAATGGATATGGGGTACATCGTACCCCTAACCATTCACCTGTAGGAAAAATGTCAAAGTTAATAAACACACCACACAAGGGTTTTTAAAATAATTTATTTTTCTGCTCCGGAGGCTCCCCCTGTCTTCTTAATTAGCTCTTCTACCAGAGGGAGCTTCTTCTTTGACGTCTTCGGGTGGGTGGGGGCCGCCGTCTGGTTCTCTTCCACCGCCGGGGGAGGTCGCTTTTAAAAAAGCCCCCACCCCCGGCGGGTTTCCTCCGGCGTCTTCGGCGGGGGGGCTTCTTCTTCCGCTATCCCGACGGGTCTTCTCCGCTATCCGGGGGGGTCTTCTCAACTCTCCGGGGGTCTCCTTCTATGTTCGCCGCTCTCCGCTGTTGACTCGGCGCACCCCGGTTCTTCCTCCAGCTGTCCGGTGCCTTCTCCTTCAGCGCTGAACGTCTATCTTCTTCCGTGCTGTAACGTATTCTTCTTCTTCCGGGCTGTGACGTCATCTTCTTCACTTCTCCAGATGTTGACACCCCGGCTCTTCTCGCTGAAATGGCAGGTGCGCTGCTTTCATCGGACCTATATAGGCCTCACAGTCCCATCATGCTCTGTACCTACCCATGTGATACCTACCAACCTACCCAACGGCCAGGGTTGTCGGGAAGGGGCCCTGTCCTCATCAACATGGGGACAGGGTGCTCTGGGGTGGGGGGGGCCCGCAGTGCGCCCCCCTGCCCCAGAGCACCCAACCCCCCCATGTTGAGGGCATGCAGCCTGGTACGGCTCAGGAGGGGGGGGGCCGCTCACTCGTCCACACTCCTTTCCTGACCGGCCGGGTAGCGTGCTTTGGATACGGGTCTGGTATGGATTGTAGGGGGACCCCCTACGCCGTTTTTTCGGCGTAGGGGGGCTCTCCTTACAACCCATAACAGACCTAAGGGCCCGGTATGCTCCTGAGGGGGGAACCCATGCCGAATTTTTATTTAAAATCCGGCGGGGACTTCCCCCTCAGGATTCATAACAAACGCTGCACACGTGTAGAATTGGCGGGAATCCAAGTCGGATCTCCCGTCGCTTCTATGACGCGCACGTTGGAATGTGCTGTCACTATTCCAGTGAGTGCGAGATGTCGGCGAGATCTCGGCACCATGTCGCCGAGAATCAGCGCGATGCTGTCATGCTAAAAACACAATATCACAAACACCTACTGTACAAACCACCGAGGGGACATTGTCACTCTGCGGATCCCAGGTTCTACAAGTAGGCCCCATGCCTACGGTGTCACCTTTGATTTTTGCTTTAAAGAAGTTACGGACAAGAACTGTTGCCCCTTTCCAGTTTTTGTTTTCATTCCACCGGATCCACACTTTGTTGTTTGTGCAGAACTTCAGGGGGTTTGACCAGTTAGTAAGGATAGGGTCTTGCCGACTTCTTCACAGCACCTGGAAAAAAAAAAAGAAGGAGAAGACAGTTTTCTTATATCTCCCTTTTTCTACTGATTGTTCTGAGTGAACAATGGACTGCCTTACCCTGGTAGTACCAGCGCACTCCCCTACCTGGCCCCTGGGAGCAGTGTTCTGCAACTTATACCAGCTCAGAGAACTATTGTACATAATCATGTTTTCTTCTTTAGCCTTGCAGCAGAGAAAAAAAAAACATAAATATGGTTATTGTGGTTTTATATGCCTCAGCACTTAGTTGAATGTCTCTTTGGGAGGAAGGGAAATTTCGCCTTCTGACGAGAGGGTGCAGTTTCAATTCCAATCTTAGTGATTGTACTGTATATGTAGATAGTTAATGTATATGAGTATGTTTTTTGTGTGTCTCTTCCAGTTTTAATCTGCAGGTGGTTTGACCAGCTATCAACAACTGTCGGAGAATGGGGCAGTATAGATAGTCAGGATTGAAAAATTTCTATGTATCACTGTACATAAATGCTTATTTGATAATGTTAAAAAAAAATTTGGTACATTTTCTATTTCTTCCTTCCACTATCCTTTTCTGTTGTTACCACCTTTGAGGATCCCAAGCTGTACTGCTGTTCGGTGGGGAGTCAGTCTGAGTAGAGCCATTGAGAGGCTGGCGGACCAAAAGGTCCTGGACAAACCACCGGGGATTGAGGTAGCTGGACACTGAGGGATTAACCACCTGTCAGTTGGTACTTGGGCGACAAGTTGAAGGAGATCCAGGCGTAACTCCTCTAAAGAGGGACACCTCCAAGAATTCAATCCGGAGAGGATCTGTGGCAGAGGTGTCTTTCTGAGGCTCACCGAGGGAAGTCTGTGGCAGGGGCTCTTTCTCAAGTTCAAGTTCACTAAGGAGGGTCTGTGGCAGAGACTTTATCCTACAATTGTCAGAGTGATACTCCGGCTGCCAGGTCAGTGAGAGAGGCCTGTCCGGATACACTAAACCCACTCCGGCGGGAGATGCGCTTAGAATGGTTGGCCTCGGTTTATTGATCCGGTATGTATCAGCTATAACAGCAGTAAACCAGCATCCTATGAATTGATGATGAGATGGAACCCCACCTGTTCGGAACCTGCAAAACTGCACAGAAACAAAATGACTGTCCCGTAACTGATTGGATAAGCCTACCTCGAGAAAACACAGGCATGGGAACAAACTGCTTGTGGCGAGAGGATATGTGTGGGGGGGGGGGTGGAAGGAACAAGGGCTGACCCGAGGAGCCCTGTAAAATAATGCAAAGGTCAAACACTAGAAAACCGGACGTTAGTCAAGTAGTTCTGTGAAATACCCATAACCCCTGGCTTAACTGTCCATACATGATATGGGGAAGTTTGAGAGGGTGAGCTGCCAAAAATGGACGAACTGACAGGAGTGCAGGGGTCTAAAGTGCTGGATACCGGATAGATATGTTTGCTAGTGTTGACTGATGAGGCCAACACGCTGTAGTAATATTCACTGATAACACACAGAAACCGGTCCTGCATGATTTAAATCAGGTCGTGAAGGAGGGCCAGATTCCACCCAGAGGAATAAATATCATGGCATGATTCAGCATACCCGAGTAACTGTAAAAAAAAAGATGATATTGGCCCGGACCTACCATTGTGGGCCGACCAATGGACGTTGGTGTCAAAGTAAGGACTGCTTTTGACCCAAGGGTAACCCAGCAGTGAAACGACACTAGCGCTAGGCATGAGAGATTCCAACACAGCCCCTGACAAGAAACAAAAGACATGTTGAACCAGAAGGCTTGACAATGACCGGTGAACAAAGGAGATGCAGATCTTGTCTGCAGAAATGCAGGAGCTGGGGGTGTGCTGACACCCCGCCTCTGACCGAGCGAGTTATGAACACCTCCATCCTGTCCTGTAATTGTAACAGGCTGTGGAGAGACTGTTTGGCCCGCATGAATCTGCGCTTAAGAATAATGCCCAGAACATGTTCCATGAATATTCCAACCCAGAATGCGAGCCGACGCCGGGACAGACAGAGGAGGATGGATTAATACCCCTCAGACTCCTCGTACAAATGCAGGCTAGCCTGCGGCCAGCCTTCTTGCTTGTCTTGTGAATACGAAAGTGCAGAGTAAGGTAGGAACTGACACACCTATACAACGTGCAGGGGCTCCAGTTACGGCTGTGGGGGGGGGGTAATGTGCAGGCGGTCCAGAGCTGGGGGGTAATGTGCAGGGGGTCCAGAGCTGGGGGGTAATGTGCAGGGGGTCCAGATCGGGGGGGTAATGTGCAGGGGGTCCAGATCGGGGGGTAATGTGCAGGGGGTGCAGTCAGGGCTGTGGGAGTGGTAATGTACAGGGGGTCCAGTCAGGGCTGTGGGGGGGGGATAATGTGCAGGGTGTCCAGAGCTGGGGGGTAATGTGCAGGGGGTCCAGTCAGGGCTGTGGGACCTCCTGCAAATAGTGATAGGAGATCTATCTCCCCTCCTCCCTCAGGTTAGGGGGCCTGTAGTTTATTAGGTGATTAGGAATGAAACATGTAAATATACATTGGGATCAGCACCCCGTTTGCTACCAGCCTTAGCCTACCTCATAATGGTTCAGGGACATGTAACCAGATTATAAGATGCACTTTTTGGATATATAATTTTGAAGACTTATTCATTGAAACCTCTAAGATGAACATTTAGGAGAAATATCATCTCCATATCTTTTTGGACTTGGACTGGAGAACTTTTATTTCATAGAAGAAACCTCAAGTAGTACTGACACAGTGAGATATTGTATCAGTCTATCTGCCTGAACATCATAGAAAAAACAGCCAACAAAAGAGTGGTAAGATATGGTCATACACCAACAGATCGATTGCTCAGTTGGACCCGTGAGTTACCTTAACAAACTGAAATATCAGATCATTGTACTTATATTAATCAGCTGTAGGAATGACCTGCATATCGTAGGAGTCCTTTGCAAAGGTTATGCTGATTGAATCTATGACTGCTGCATAAGATGGTGATTAAATATCTACACATACAGGACTGGCAAAATGCAATGTGACTTATCAATATCGATCATAGGTGTGCACAGCCTATTGCATTAGGGTGTGCACTCCAAAGCTCAAACACATATGCATGTATGTGCATGTGTATATATACTGATGGTGTCAATAAGGTAGTGGACGGTGTTAGTACTTTTTATTTATTTAATATTTTATTATTTAAAAAAATATATACATATATAAATATATATATAAATATAAATATATATATATATATATATATATATATATATATATATATATATATATATATATATATATGTGTGTGTGTGTATATATATATATATATATATATATATATATATATATATATATATATATATATATATATATATATTATGCACACCTGGCACACCCTGTGCGCACGCC
Organism: Rana temporaria; assembly: GCF_905171775.1. Taxonomy (NCBI): domain Eukaryota; kingdom Metazoa; phylum Chordata; class Amphibia; order Anura; family Ranidae; genus Rana; species Rana temporaria. Next base: position 369,214,901 of record NC_053490.1, read on the forward strand.
TATGATATCGATATAGCTTGGACTAAACCAAGCATTTCTGTGGTCGAGCAGCTTCTCCTTATCTGTAAACTTTCCAGTCTTTTGAATAATATCTCTGGGATGAAGATTTTTGGGACTTTACACATCATTTGAATATACACGCCTGGCAGGTGTGTTTCTATTCCTAACTCTGTCAAAGGACAGCAATCTATGGCACTTTTGAATATTAGATATGTGACAGATCCCTCATTTTTCTTTACCGTTTTTTTTTCATTCTGACCAACTGTTTCTTGACGGGTATTCCATGACGGACTTCATTGTGACCTATTCTTAGTGCTCTTTTCCATTCCCGCACAGTGTTTTAGCATTCCTTGTGATTTCACGGGAACACACAGCCCGGTGTTTAGTAAAATTATGCAGAGGTCCCGGCTTTTAGGTGGCTTTGGTTTATTATAGGTATCTAGGGGGTGCTTTAAATGGGGGAGGGGTGTGTAGACAGTGTGATCGGTCTTCTCTTTTCATTTTTTCTATGAGGAATCTATTTGCCCTTTTGCAGTAACCTGTCATATTGAGGAGACAGCATTTGGGCATTTAGGATATTAGGGGTTTTGTGTTCATTATCTGTTTTGTATTGGTTTAAAGCCATTTAATACAATTTGTAGTTAACTCTTTAGGGTGTGTATATGTCTTTTTCATTTTTTATTTTTTCCATGTTGATATAGCCCTGATAACAATACATTTTATCCTTCTAAGGAAAGAATATACACTTTAGGTAGTCCTAACTCACAGGAGTATCATATGCAGATAGGAGATCAGTGAAAGACCCCATGAAACATAATATTCATTTGATGTAACCCCTCCCACAGAGCAAACATGGATATTTTGGATATAGGTTTGTTATTCTTGACTGTTATGGGGTTTATAGTAAACAACATTAAGCCTTTGTGTTGCTATTTAGAACATTAAAGCATTTTGGTACTTTTGCTTATCTGCAAGAGGAATTTCGACAAATCAACAAATTCATCAGATATCATGTTAATGCATTTATAAAACAGCGCTGGCATTTTTAAGATAATATATATCAGCAGTCCCCAACCTCTCCAGCACCAGGGGCCTGGCTCCCCACGCAGAAGACAACCCCTTTATGGACTGAGGGGGTGGCGCGGAATCCAGAGGTATAAAAATACATCTGGACCCTAAATGCTGCATTAAACTCCCTAGCAGTATGATTATTTCAGATTTTAGGTGCTGAAAGCGGTACCATTATTTGCAAGGAAATTTGGCGTTTTATACTGTAGGCCTGTAATTTTTAGGAATAACTCACTTAAATCTGACCAAACAAGAGTCTAGTAGGCATCCCGGGTATGATTTTTTTTAAAAAACAAAATCATAAATTATAATATAGGAAATAATTATAAATAATTATAACAAATAATAATATAATTTTTTTTTAATTCTATATTTTTTTATTTAGTTTCTTTTCCAAAAAAAAAAAAAAAGCAAGAAAGCGATACAGGAAACATAAGAAGAGGACTAGGCACAGTCCTATACATCAACATATACATGGATATTAAATTTCTTCTCTCTCTTCAACTCTATTTACTATTCATAAATTACTGCTGAAGGAGATTATAATATCTGTGTCACTAATAATTTCAGTCCATTCCCCTAAGAGAGGTGTAGTAAACAAAATACTCGCTACTTTAAACTAAATTTCAGCCTACCCCAAGTATTTAATCTCCGCCCTAAATATCCATATATTCTCTATATAATTGACTAATTCCCTCGTTGTCCCTGTCGCACTTACCTCATTTTATCCCCTCATTTCCTCCCCCCTTATCCCTACCTCTAGACCCCCATCTCCACCTCTTCCCCTCCTCCGGCCGAGTATATCCACGGACCGGAGAGAGAGAAGAGAAAAAAAAAAGGGAAACATACAACAACCCTCCCCTCCTCCGCTGTCCCCTCCCCGTGCGCGATATAATCTCTCTTCTATTTCCCTTTTTTTTTCCGTCTGTTAATCTTTATTCTTGTTCCCCTAGTAGCTTTTTACCTTCCTCCGATTGTGCAAATAGTTCCCAAGGTGCCCATATCATTTTAATTTGCTCTTTCTTATCTATTGTTCTTGGGAGGAGTTTCTCCATTATCCCTAGTTTCCTTACTTTTTTCAGCCACATAGATATTGAAGGTGCCTCGGGGTCTTTCCATTTTGTTGCAATGCAACTTTTTGCCGCATTTATCAAATGATATATCATTGATCCCGTATATCTTACCGGAGAAATTTCAGCATGATGTAGTAGGAAGAACGAGGGTTCATCTGGAATGTGGTATTCCGCAAATGTTTGTGTAATTCTCCGTACTGTTTCCCAAAATTGTCGTATTATTGGACATCCCCAAAATGTATGTAACATTCTCGCCACAGCCTTTCCAACATCTATCTGACATTTCAGGAAAAAATATATTTAGACGCGCTGGTGTATAATACCATCTTGTTAATATGTTATAATTTAATTCTTGAATTTTCGTACATCTTGAAGAATTTAATGCTAAATTTATAATATTTTGGCTTTGTATTGGGGAAAAGGTTTGGCCTAAGTCTCTCTCCCATAATATAATTATAATAAAAATTATTCAATAATGTAATCAACTCAAAATCACTGAAATTTGCTCAGTTGCAGAATTGTCGCTGTCATTACTTTTTTTTTTTTTATGACGAATTTCCCCACAAATTGCTATCGCACAATTCTGCAAGTGATTATAATTTATTATCGCTGTTTTCTAGCTGCTCTAAAACCATTTTTGACATAAAGGGACACTTTTGGTTGCTATGGACAATCTACAGTTTGCAGGCAGAAAGAACAGTTTTTATTATATAAAAGGACGTGTAGGGCACTGGGCAGACCACTAGGGACAAAGGGGTGTGTATTTTTTACATACAGTACTGTAATCTATAAGATTACAGTATACTGTATGTAAGGTGTTTGTTTACCTTTTTGAATTTGGCGCCGTTCTCCGCCCCCTGTGCGTCGTAACGTCGCAGGGAACGGAGATCGGCGGCACACAGAGGCACTGCCGAAGGAGATTATAATATCTGTGTCACTAATAATTTCAGTCCATTCCCCTAAGAGAGGTGTAATAAACAAAATACTCGCTACTTTAAACTAAATTTCAGCCTACCCCAAGTATTTAATCTCCGCCCTAAATATCAATATATTCTCTATATAATTGACTAATTCCCTCGTTGTCCCTGTCGCACTTACCTCATTTTATCCCCTCATTCCCTCCCCCCTTATCCCTACCTCTAGACCAGTGTTTCTCAACTCCAGTCCTCGGGGCGCACCAACAGGTCATGTTTTCAGGATTTCCCTCAGATCAAACTGCTGTGGTAATTACTAAGGCAGTGAAACTGATAAAATCACCTGTGCACAATAATGGAAAGCCTGAAAACAAGACCTGTTGGTGCGCCCCGAGGACTGGAGTTGAGAAACACTGCTCTAGACCCCCATCTCCACCTCTTCCCCTCCTCCGGCCAAGTATATCCACGGACCGGAGAGAGAGAAGAGAAAAAAAAAAGGGAAACATACAACAACCCTCCCCTCCTCCGCTGTCCCCTCCCCGTGCGCGATATAATCTCTCTTATATTTCCCTTCTTTTTTCCGTCTGTTAATCTTTATCCTTGTTCCCCTAGTAGCTTTTTACCTTCCTCCGATTGTGCAAATAGTTCCCAAGGTGCCTATATCATTTTAATTTGCTCTTTCTTATCTATTGTTCTTGGGAGGAGTTTCTCCATTATCCCTAGTTTCCTTACTTTTTTCAGCCACATAGATATTGAAGGTGTCTCGGGGTCTTTCCATTTTGTTGCAATGCAACTTTTTGCCGCATTTATCAAATGATATATCATTGATCCCGTATATCTTACCGGAGAAATTTCAGCATGATGTAGTAGGAAGAACGAGGGTTCATCTGGAATGTGGTATTCCGCAAATGTTTGTGTAATTCTCCGTACTGTTTCCCAAAATTGTCGTATTATTGGACATCCCCAAAATGTATGTAACATTCTCGCCACAGCCTTTCCAACATCTATCTGACATTTCAGGAAAAAATATATTTAGACGCGCTGGTGTATAATACCATCTTGTTAATATGTTATAATTTAATTCTTGAATTTTCGTACATCTTGAAGAATTTAATGCTAAATTTATAATATTTTGGCTTTGTATTGGGGAAAAGGTTTGGCCTAAGTCTCTCTCCCATAATATAATTATAATAAAAATTATTCAATAATGTAATCAACTCAAAATCACTGAAATTTGCTCAGTTGCAGAATTGTCGCTGTCATTGCTTTTTTTTTTTTTATGACGAATTTCCCCACAAATCGCTATCGCACAATTCTGCAAGTGATTATAATTTATTATCGCTGTTTTCTAGCTGCTCTAAAACCATTTTTGACATAAAGGGACACTTTTGGTTGCTATGGACAATCTACAGTTTGCAGGCAGAAAGAACAGTTTTTATTATATAAAAGGACGTGTAGGGCACTGGGCAGACCACTAGGGACAAAGGGGGTGTGTATTTTTTACATACAGTACTGTAATCTATAAGATTACAGTATACTGTATGTAAGGTGTTTGTTTACCTTTTTGAAAACGGAGATCGGCGGCACACAGAGGCACTGTGTGAATCGAGCGAGGACCCGCTCGCTCACACAGCGCGTGGCATCGCTGGGTCCAGGAATAAGGTAAGTAAACACTGCCTGTGGATTCAGCGAGGCGAGCCCGAGTCTGACTCGGGGTTAACGATCGCAGCACAAAAATGTAACCCAGAGTCAGACTCGGGAATACCGCCAGGGGGGTTAAAGTGGATATAAACCCTCCATACACACAGTAAAGTGAACAGCCTCAGATGATACACAGGCATGAAACCAATCTCCCTACATAGGTTTTACATGTATATCTACTGCCTTGACATTTATATACTGTTTAGAAAGTTGAGATCGTGTTAGATTTTCTCTTCCTGGTTAACAGAGTGTGATGTCTGGGCATACAGCCAAGATAGCTAACATTGCTGATTGGAGGAAAGGCACACGAGCTAAGTCTTATAACTCTCTTATGAACCATTCCTCTGTTATCAGCCTGATAACTCCTGACATAATTTTTGACTTTTTAGACAAAAGCAGCCTGAATCTTTTGTCAAAGGAGGTCTCTAAATTAGAGTAGCAGAGAGCAGCTCCTATTACAAAACAGCTCTGAGGCTGCGTATACGCGGTCGATCCAAACCGATGAGAATGGTCCGACAGACCGTTTTCATCAGTTCACCGCTAAAGTGGCCTGATGGTCTGATGTGCGTACACACCATCAGTTCAAAAACCGATTGGGTCAGACCACGGTGAGTCAGTGACGTAAAACACACGACGTGCTGAAAGAAACAAAGTTCAATGCTTCCAAGCATGCGTCGACTTGATTCTGAGCATGCGCGGGTTTTGAACCGATGCTTTTGTGTACTAACCATCGGTTTGGACCTATCGGGCAGCGGTCCATCAGTTCGATTTTAAAGCAAGTTTTAAAATTTTGGACCGAAGGAAAACGAACCGATGGGCCATACACACGGTCGGTTTGGACAGATGAAACTGGACTTCAGGCTGTTTTTATCGGTTTGGACCGACCGTGTGTACACGGCCTGAGAGTCTCTGCCTATGAAGAGAGGGGGTGTGTGCCTTTCCTCCAATCAGCAATGTAAGCTATCTTGGCTGTATGCCCAGACATCACACTCTGTGTTAACCAGGAAGAGAAAATCTCCTAACACGATCTCAACGTTCTAAACAGTATATAAATGTGAACACAGCAGATATACATATAAAACCAATGTAGGGATATTTGGTTAATCTCTGTATATCATCTGAGGCTGTTCACTTCACTGAGTGTATGGAGGGTTTACATCCACTTTAACAACATTAATGTAACTTTGAGGTGTCAGTTGTGAATGTCTACTTCATTAGAGGTTCCACATGCAAATCTGTGGCAAGTCCTACAGTACTTTTCATTCATAGATGCCAATGCAAAGTTCCCTTTATTGGTAAATGTTAACTTTTGTCAGTATTGTACGCTTGCTTCCATGAGTGGCCCGGGTAGTCCTCACCTGTCTGGCAGTCGTGACTTGGCTGAAGGGGAGTAGCAAAGCTCCTGCTCAAGGGCACATACTGCCTTGCTGCGGATCAAGTCACTAATGCGGCGTACAGGCGATCGGACATTCTGACAACAAAACCGTGGATTTTTTTACGGATGTTGGTTCAAACTTGTCTTGCAAGACACACGGTCACACAAATGTTGTCAGAAATTCTAAACGTCAAGAACGCGGTGATGTACAAGACGTACGACGAGCTGAGAAAAATTAAGTTCAATAGGCAGTGCGGCTCTTCTGCTTGATTCCGAGCATGCATGGAATTTTGCGTGTTGGAATTGTGTACACACGATCGGAATTTCCGACAACAACATTTATTGTCAGGAAATTTGAGAACCAGCTCTCAAATTTTTGTTGTCGGACAGCAAATGTCCGATGGAGCCTACACACGGTCGGAATTTCCGACAACAAGCTCCCATCGAACATTTGTTGTTGGAAATTCCGATCGTGTGTACGCGGCATGAGGTTCAGCTTTTTTTTCCTGCCCTAGAGACAGTAGAGTTTGCAGCAGAAACATGAACGTGGTGGCCAATATGGCGACCTGAGCCTCTTTTGAGATTTGTTGTTTACAAGTTAAAATCGTTTTTTTTTTTGCTAGATATTTTTTTTCAGACACCCTAGAAATTAAAATGGCGGTCATTGCCATACTTTATGTCACACCCTATTTGCGCAGCGGTCTTAGAAGAGTATTTTTTTGGGGGGGGGAAATAAGACAACAGTAAAATTTGTAAAAAAAAAATTTAATTGTGAAAGATAATGCCGAGTAAGTTGATAGCCAACATGTCATGCTTCAAAATTTAGCCTGCTTGTGGAATGGTGACAAACTTTGACCCTTAAAATCTCCATAGGCAAAGTTTAAAAGTGTCTACAGGTTACCAGTTTTGAGTTAGAGAAGGGGGACTAGTGCTAGAAATATTGCTCTGACTCTAACAATGGTGGTGATACCTCACATGTGTGGTTTGAACACTGTTTTCATATGTGGGCACGACTTAAGTATGCGTTTGCTTCTGCGCGCAAGTTCGGCAGGATAGGGCGCATTACATTTTTTTTTTTGTATTTAACTTTTTATTCTTACACTGTCCTTTTTAAAAAATAAATACAATTTGGGTAACTTTTATAGCTATTACTAGGAATGTAAACATCCCTTGTAATAGAAAAATAGCTTGACATGACCGCAATTTTTTTTTTTTTTTAAAGTCAGCAGCTACAAACACTGTAGCTGATGACTTTTAATCCATCGGATCAGGTGCAGGCGCCGCCATTCTAATTGAGGGAAACGGGCAGTGTAGCATTGCGGCTTCACTGCCTGTTTCCAACTAAGCATGCGTGGCGTTTTGTGAATGGCCAGCTGTCTTCTGGGATACACACAGGTTCCAGAAGACATCAGGGGGGGCTCGCCACACAAAAAGGAAATTACGTCCTGCGCCGCGGACCAGATGGATCGGAAGTTCCCGGCTTCATAAAAAAGGTATGTTAGAATAAAAACATTTTAAAAAAAATTACTATCCAAAAACGAGGGGTGGAGAGGTGGTCTTTTGTTTAAGACCACCTCTCAAAAGTGGGTGGAACTCCGCTTTAATGTGAGATCTAGGGTCAAAAAGGCAATAAAAGATAAAAAAAAAAGTGAAAAAAAAAATCCCCTTTAAGAGCATTGGGCGGAAGCAACGTTTGACGTCGCTTCCGTCCCCTAATGTTATGGAGCTGAGTGGGGGCCATCCTTCCCTCACTCAGGATCAGGCCTCAGAGGGGAGAGGATCCGACTGTCTCCGTTGCTACCCACGGCATCTCCCACTCCAACGCACACATACACGTTTATAAATATATATGTAGCACTACCCCCGAAGGAGCTGCTGGTTTGATTTGGGTTTTGCACGTTACCTCTAAGTTCGTTGTCAGGGGAAGGAAGTCTGTAAAAACTGCAATGTCCACACAAGATGTAAAACCTTCAACTGCTTGGTTTTATTTTCGCTGCATAAAGAATTGAAGAGTATAGAGAAAAGGGGAAGGTTCAGGTACGCGGTACAGAATACACAAAAAAAATATAGTTCAGTTTCAGTATTCACCACTCTCTGTTTTAGTGGGTATTGCTCACCCAGATAGGCCCCTCTCACATGGCCTAGCAGCCGGAATGATGCACGGACAGTATGGAAACAGACCGTGGCAACGGTAAGAACGAAATGGAGAGAACGAAATGGATAGCGAGAAATCCTCTGCCACAGGATTTTAGTCCCCAACGTACAGCCTTACAGCAAAAGAGCCTTTAAGCCAACCCGGCGGACTGTAAGACTAAAGGAATGGTGGATCCCTTGTTAAGGAATTCACCAGGCCTCCCCCGAGACATCAGCTTGCTTTGCCAGGTCTCCTCCAGGGCAGGTCCTCCCCCGTTCTCTTCATTAAGCAGCTTCCTCCACTCGGACAGCTTGGGATCCCCTTCAGAATAGTAAGCCCTAGCTGGGCCTACTGAGCAGCGATGCAGCCTCAGACCAACGTGGTCCCGGGGCTGGAATCATGCACACATACCTCGCGCCAGGAGGGCCACGAGGCGAAGGACCCCGAAAACAGCATCTGGCCATTAAGTATCCCTTCCCAGCATGCACAGCGGGGCACCAATTCCACTTGGCTGCTGATGAAAAGGGTCACTTAACACACCATGGTTAGCCTGTGTTCCAACATGGGCCTGAAATGGTAACGCCACTTACAGGGGAAAACTTCTGTCAAGCATAACCATAGCCAGAACAGAGGCCAATTTGAATTGAATTAGTAAAGTCTGAGCCCAACTATTGGCTCAGACGCCCCCTATATTTACAATAGCGCCCCAATCATTGGAAGCAGGGAGCTACATATATAAACAAATATTTTGAAATGTATTAGAAGATTTATGAATAGACACTTTTTTTTTTTTAGTTAATTTTTTTTATTTTTTCCATATTCTTTATTAATTTTAAAATTTAAAATTATATTTTCAAATTTCCTTATTTCTTATTTCTCATATATCATGACTTTTCCAGTACCCCACTTTTAATTTATTACCTTTTTCCCCTCCCCTCTCTTCTCCCTCCCCTCCACTTTACTATCTATATCAATGGGTTTTCTTTTACATGGGACATCCCATCTTTTCCAACCAAGGGTTCAACATTTTACCAAACTCCCTGATGTTTCTTCTCTTAGTATATACTACCTTCTCCTTCCATATTGTTTCAGTAACTACATTAACTCATTCTCTGACTGATGGAGGGTTCTCTTCTTGCCATCTATGAGCAATTCGTTTTCTTGCTTGAAATCGGCACCTCAACACTACTTTTACTGTACTGGCTACTCCACTTATTTCTTTCCCTAGCCCCAGGATACACAGTCTGGGATCCATCTCCAGCTTCTTTTTATATAGCGTATTTATGACATTAAGGATCCCCTGCCAGTACCTAAACAATTTTGGGCACCTCCATATCGTATGTATTAAATCCCCTGTATTGTGGCACCTAGGGTACCTTGCATCTGCTCTCCACCCAAAATTAAACAGTTGTTTAGGTGTATAATACGTCCTATGTATCAGCATCAGAAATTAGAACTTTTGTGCAGGCAAAACTGTGACCCAGTGTCCTCTCTCCAGTATCTTCCTTCATTGTCCCTCTGTTATGGTCCCCAGATCTTCCTCCCAGCCGGTCAGTGAGCAGTGTGTGGTGAGGACAGCCGGTCAGTGAGCAGTGTGCAGTGAGAACAGCTGGTCAGTGAGCAGTGTGCAGTGAGGACGTATGGTCAGTGAGCAGTGTGTAGTGAGTAAAGCTGGTCAGTGAGCAGTGTGCAGTGAGGACAGACAGTCAGTGAGCAGTGTGTGGTGAGGGCAGCCGGTCAGTGAGCAGTGTGCGGTGAATAAAGCTGGTCAGTGAGCAGTGTGCAGTGAGGACAGCCGGTCAGTGAGCAGTGTGTGGTGAGGACAGCCAGTCAGTGAGCAGTGTGGGGTGAGGACAGACGGTCAGTGAGCAGTGTGTGGTAAGGACAGACGGTCAGTGAGCAGTGTGTGGTGAGGACAGCCGGTCAGTGAGCAGTGTGTGGTGAGGACAGCCAGTCAGTGAGCAGTGTGGGGTGAGGACAGACGGTCAGTGAGCAGTGTGTGGTGAGGACAGCCGGTCAGTGAGCAGTGTGCGGTGAGTAAAGCTGGTCAGTGAGCAGCGTGCAGTGAGGACAGCCGGTCAGTGAGCAGTGTGTGGTGAGGACAGCCAGTCAGTGAGCAATGTGGGGTGAGGACAGATGGTCAGTAAGCAGTGTGTGGTGAGGACAGCCAGTCAGTGAGCAGTGTGGGGTGAGGACAGCTGGTCAGTGAGCAGTGTGTGGTGAGCACAGCCAGTCAGTGAGCAGTGTGGGGTGAGGACAGCCGGTCAGTGAGCAGTGTGGGGTGAGGACAGACGGTCAGTGAGCAGTGTGGGGTGAGGACAGACGGTCAGTGAGCAGTGTGTGGTGAGGACAGCCGGTCAGTGAGCAGTGTGCGGTGAGGACAGACGGTCAGTGAACAGTGTGTGGTGAGGACAGCTAGAATGCAGTATGTAGTGGGAGGGCTGGGAGCAGTTCTCCAGTTCTTTGTGTGCAATGTAAGGGTTGAAGCAGCACAGTTAGAGCATGGAGGGAACTCCTAAAGGTAAACCTCTGCCCCAGTCACATGGCTAGAAGTAGAAGACTCCTGGGCTGCCATCTCTGCTCCACCTTCTTCCCAGTTTCAGCTGCTCAGACAAAGCAGCCACCTGTGAGTTTGCATGAGGGAGAGTTCAGCCACACCCACGCTCCCACCCACCACCTCCTCAGCCCGGGAAGATACTGCACAGCTGAAAGCCTAAGCGTGCTGTGTGTGGGGCACTAGAGGAACATTGACACTAGAGGTACACTGCAGCCACGGTAGAAAGTCAAAGGCAGACCTTGCTGACCCAGTGACAGAGATGGCTGCAGAGATAGGGGTAAACCCAAGCACACCTTGGAGCAGCCCCTAGATTAGGGTGTGCCCAGGCACACCTGACACACCCCCTGCACACGCCTATGGTTCCCCAGGATATTGGTTACTGTCTGTTGGGCCTTTTGAGACTCCTTGGCTGTTGGGTTAAATTAGAAGAACTTTGGTATTTTATTTTTTAAATGCCAAAGAAGCTATTGTCATTCAATGAAAATCTTGTATATCACTGACTGTTGATAAATGGAAATTGATAGTAAACAATTTTATTTTATTGTATACAACAGCAAATGATGTCCTTCCGTCCAAAATCCTGATACTACAATTATGACTTCATATCCTTTTGCATCCCTGATTGGAAGGTCGGGCATTGCTCTACATATTAGGTCCTTTTCTTTGCACCTCCTTTTTCCAAATTATGTTGAATTCCACCTGATCTCCCTCTGAAGGCTTCTTATGAGACATGTCATCTGCTGTTGGGGGGCTTGATGTTTGCTCTGTGGTTGTACTTTCTCTGTGTGATTAAGTGTAACCTAGTTTATATAGCTACAGTATCTCACAAAAGTGAGTACACCCTCACATTTTTGTAAATATTTTGTTATATCTTTTCATGTGACAACACTGAAGAAATGACACTTTGCTACAATGTAAAGTAGTGAGTGTACAGCTTGTATAGCAGTGTAAATTTGCTGTCCCCCCAAAATAACTCAACACACAGCTATTAATGTCTAAACTGCTGGCAACAAAAGTGAGTACACCCCTAGTTAAAATGTCAAAATTGGGCCAAAAGTGTCAATATTTTGTGTGGCAACCATTATTTTTCAGTACTGCCTCTTGGGCATGGAGTTCACCAGAGTTCACAGGTTGCCACTGCCCTCTTCCACTCCTCCATGATGACATCACAGAGCTGGTGGATGTTAGAGACCTTGCGCTCCTCCACCTTCCATTTGACGATGCCCCACAGATGCTCAACAGGGTTTAGGTCTGACCAGTCCACCACCTTCACCCTCAGCTTCTTTAGCAAGGCAGTGGTCATCTTGCAGGTGTGTTTGGGGTCATTATCATGTTGGAATACTGCCCTGTGGCACAGTCTCCAAAGGGAGGGGATCATGCTCTGCTTCAGTATGTCACAGTACATGTTGGCATTCATGGTTCCCTCAGATCTTGACACTCCCACCACCAGGGATGGACTGGCCATTGGGACTACAGGGAGTTTCCCGGTGGGCCGATGGCTCAGTGGGCCAGCTTCAGTGACAGCGGACTGCCTCCCCCCTCCACTCCTCTGTCTCTCCCTTCCCGCAGCGCTCACCTCCTCTCCCTCCCCGCAGCGTTCACCTGGGGGGGGAATAGAGAAGCAAGGGGAGGACAAGAGGAGCAGGGGGGATAATAGAGGAGCATGGGGGAGGGGACAGACAGCTGACTCAACAGCTATGGCCTGGGAGTTTCTCACTTCTCCCTAATCTTGTCCCATAAGGGGGGCACTGAACTGGTTCTCTGCCCCGGGTGAAATAATGTCTAGCTTCCCCACTGGTACTGCCTATAAGACTACCAGTACCAGCCGTTCTACTCTAATAAAGTAGAATGGCTAGTGAAGAGGGAGAGAGGGCTTGGGGTGGTGCACGGGAGTTGTCCGGCCGCCATGGTGGGCCAGTCTGGATGAAGTCCAGGGCCAAATTTTTGTCCCAGTCCAGCCCTGCCCACCATGCTTGACTGTAGGCAAAACATACTTGTCTTTGTACTCCTCACCTGGTTGCCACACACGATTGACACCATCTGAACTAAATAAGTTTATTTTGGTCTCATCAGACCACAGTACATGGTTCTAGTAATCCATGTCTTTGGTCTGCTTGTCTTCAGCAAACTGCTTGCTTTTTTGTGCATCATCTTTAGAAGAGGCTTCCTTCTGGGACGTCAGTCACGCAGACCAATTTGATGCAGTGTGTGGCGTATGGTCTGAGCACTGACAGGCTGACCCCCCCACCCCTTCAACCTCTGCAGCAATGCTGGCAGCACTCATACATATATTTTACAAAGACAACCTCTGGATATGACGCTGAGCATGTGCACTCAACTTCTTTGGTTGACTATGGCAAGGACTGTTCTGAGTAGAACCTGTCCTGGTAAACTGCTGTATGGTCTTAGCCCCCAGCAATAATATTTTTTTTCAGATCCTCAGATAGTTCTTTGCCATGAGGTGCCATGTTGAACTTCCAGTGACCAGTATGAGAGTGAGAGCGATAACACCAAATTTAACACACCTGCTTCCTATTCACACCTGTGACCTTGTAACACTAGCCAGTCACCTGAGGGAAAATGGCTAATTAGGCCCAATTTGGATATTTTCTTTTAGGGGTGTACTTACTTTTGTTGCCAGTGGTTTAGACATTAATGGCTGTGTGTTGAGTTATTGTCATGGATATGCAGTAATGTTTGTGTGTCAGCTTACCTCCTCCATGTGTTCACCTTAGAGGCCAGTCACTCTCACCTGGCTGCTTAAGTAATCTCTCCTGTAGCAAGGCTCCACCCCAGGCCTTTTTAGGAACACTATATTTACCAGTGCACTGCAGGTCTGCCTTGCTGATCAACGTTGTTTGTTAAGCATTGTGTGTTTGGGTTCCTGCTTGCCGTGTGCCAAGTTTATCTCTGTGTACCGATCTTGGCTTGTCCACGACTATTCCTGTTTGCTTGTGACCCTGACCTTTGGCCTGACCTTTGGCCTGTCCTTTGTTTATCCTGTCTTCTTGTCGCCCTGACCTTGGCTTACCCCTCACTATCTCTTGTATCCTGAGTGGCTGCTTGCCCTCTCTCCTCTATGCCCTACGGAGCGTGAGCTAGGGGACTCTGGGGGCCGTGACCTGGATTAAGTTGCAGCTAAGGCCATCCTCACCACTAGAGGCTCTGGTGAAAACCTGCTGGATCTTAGACTCCACGCCCTTCCTGTGAATCTCTGTTTGTGCTCCAGTGGACCTGCCTCCCGTTTTCACTCTGTGTTCCATCCGCAGCAGTCTGCCATACCTAGTGGTACCTCACTACCTTGTGGTGCACTCCTGACTCAAACAGGGTGCATCTGTCATCTGGCCACAAGTGACCTGACAGTTATTTTGAGAGGACAGAAAATTTACACTGTAATACAAGCTGTACACTCACTACTTTACATTGTAGCAAAGTGTAATTTCTTCAGTGTTGTCACATGAAAAGATATTATAAAATATTTACAAAAATGTGAGGAGTGTACTTACTTTTGTGAGATACTGTATATATTTTGTATGAGGTCAGTGGGAGTAATGTATCATCTTTTACCCTGTTGATGATCCTGGCGAGAGTACAGGGGGCAATTGGTTTAGTTCCTTATTCGTTTTTTAAGAGATTTTGACAAATTCGTTAATTTCGAAATTTCCGAACTTATATATTTTTTTATGAATTTTCTAATTCCAAATTTTCTAATTTATGAAATGTAGAATTTCCAAAATTGTGCAAATTCCAAATTTTGGAAATTAGGAAATTCAAAATTCGAAAATTTAAAATTTCAGGAATTTGGAAATTTGAAAATCCGTGATATAAAAATGAAAATCTGAAAATTCTAAAACCCGAAAATCTGAAATAATAATAACTAACTAATAATAACTTAACTATTACTAACTATTAAATTATAGGTATTGTAAATTCCTTTCAAATTTGGCTGTTAGTGAACATGAATATGAATTTATCCGAAGTGGAACATAACGATCTAATAATAATAAATAATAATAAAAACTTTTGTTCCATTTCATTTGTTTAGATGCGGAATTCATTATTTTGGATAATTCAGCCAAATTTCAGGAAATTCCAATACCTGTAATTTAATAGTTATAATTAGTTAATTATTATTTCAAATTTGATTGATTTTCTTTCTTTATGTCAGATTTTCGAAAAAAATCTAAAATTACAAAACTCAGAAATTTCAAAATTTGAAATTCGGAAATTTGAAAAGCGAAAATTAAAAAAATCACGAAAAATTTGAGAAAAATTCAAATTCCAAATTCCAAAATTAAAAATTTTGGAAAATTCAAATTTGGAAATTTTGGAAATTCGGAAATTAAAAATGTTGTAAATTCTAAAATTCTAAAATTAAAAATGTTGGACAAAATTCGAAAACCCGAAAAATCTGGAATAATAACTAACTAATAATAACTTAACTATTACTAACTATTAAATTATAGCTATTGGAATTTCCTTTCATATACAAATTTATCCGAAGTTACGTTTTATCCAAAATAAACAAATGTAACGTAACGATCTAATAATAATAAATATTAATAATAAAAACTTTTTATTATTATTCATTATTAATCTGTTCCATTCCATTTGTTTAGATGTGGCATTCGTTATTTTGGATAATTCATACCTTCAGATAAATTTGTATTTGTTACATTCACTAACAGCCAAAATTTGAAAGGAGATTTAAAATACCTATAATTTAATAGTTATTATTAGTTAGTTATTATTTCAAATTCTAACATTTGAAATTCCAAAACTCGTAAAAATCCGGAAATTCGGAAATTTGAAAATCGAAAATTGGAAATTCGAAAATTCGGAATTCCAAAATTCAGAAATTCGAAAATCTGAAAATTTGGATTTTCGAATTTCAGAATTTTTGAATATCCGAATTTTAAAATTTCCGAATGTCTGAAAAAAGCAAAAAAAGAATGAAACAAAAAAAAACTATTTTTCAGCAGTGCACATGTCTAGGGGAGAGTGGAGTGCAATTGTTTTTTTTATTATTTCTCTGTCTTTTGCAGGTAGACTTTGTGTGTAGATTTGTAATAAATCTTTTCTATATTATTTTTTAAAAACTTAATACAATAGAATAAAAAAAAGCTGCACTCTAGTCAAACAGCTAAATGCATCATTTAAATTCAGATTTGGAAGCTAGTTTATTTGCCAAAGGATTGTTTTTCTTTTCATGTCCATCCAGCCCTGAGATTTACATAGCCTTGCCCCAAAGTACAGCCAGGAGGTTGACCTGACTTTTATTCTGCTGGGAATAAAAAAACATGTTCTTTGTTACCCCATGAGAATGCAGCATACCTGATTGGCACGTAATGCCACCAAACCCACTCCTAGTCCTCCTGTTGCTGTGCAGGAAATTAGAAGAGTAAAATCAAGGTACCAACACAAGCTTTATTTAAAAATAATTTAATTAATTTTAACAACTTCAAAACCATGTGCACTGGTGTATTATATATTTAAAGAGAAGTGGTGGTCGGTTTTAAAAAAAAGTAAAAGACAGCAGCTACAAATACTGTAGCTGCTGACTTTTAACCACTTAAGACCCGGACCATTATGCAGGTAAAGGACTTGGCCCCTTTTTGCGATTCGGCACTGCATCGCTTTAACTGACAATTGCGCGGTCGTGCGACGTGGCTCCCAAACAAAATTGGCATCTTTTTTTCCCACAAATAGAGCTTTCTTTTGGCGGTATTTATTTTTTGCGCTATAAACAAAAATAGAACTACAATTTGGAAAATAAATCAATATTTTTTACTTTTTGCTATAATAAATATCCCCAAAAAATATATAAAAAAAACATTTTTTTTCCTCAGTTTAGGCCGATACGTATTTTTCTATATATTTATGGTAAAAAAAAAATCGCAATAAGCGTTTATTGATTGGTTTGCGCAAAAGTTCTAGCGTTTACAAAATAGGGGATAGTTTTATGGCATTTTTATTAATATTTTTTTTTTACTAGTAATGGCGGAAATCAGCGATTTTTTTCATGACTGCATCATTATGGCGGACACATCGGACACTTTTGACACATTTTTATGACCATTGTCATTTTCACAGCAAAAAGTGCTATAAAAATGTACCGATTACTGTGAAAATGACAATGGCAGTGAAGGGGTTAACCACTAGTGGGCGCTAAAGGGGTTTAGTGTGCCCTGATTTGTGTTTATTACTGTAGGGGGCGTGGCTGGATGTGTGATGTCACTGATCGTCGTTTCCTATGACAGGGAACAGATGATCAGTGACAAGCCACAGAGAAGAACGGGGAAGGTTTGTTTACACTCACCTCTACCTGTTCTTCAGCTCCTGTGACCCGATTGCGGGACACCTGCGCCGATCAGGGTGCGGTCACGAAGCTTCAGACTGGGCCGCGAGCGCGCCGCTGGCGCCGCGTGCACAACCCACGGCTGGGCACTTAAAGGGCAACGTACCTGTACGTGCTTGTGCCCAGCCATGCCATTCTGCCGGCGTATATGGGCGTTAGGCGGTCCTCAAGTAGTTAACATACAGACACTAACCCGCCCAGAGATCCGGCGCTGTCATCACCTGGGCTGCCTCTTTGCTGGTTTTCGGGTCCCCAGTGCGGGAAGCCGGCTGTGACTTCCTGATGTTTCACAGCCAGCTTCCCACTGCACATCTGTGAGACACACTGAGCTTTCCAGAATGGTCCCACAGCTTCCTAAAACATGTGACGTGTGAAGGTTGCAGGTGGGGAGAGGGTCAAACCAGGTACTTGCTTCCAGAAAAAGTTCACAATCATCAGTAGGGATGAGCCGAACACCCCCCTGTTCGTTTCGCACCAGAACCTGCGAACACACCGAATGTTCGTGTGAACTTTAGAACCCTATTAAAGTCTATGGGACTCGAACATTTGAAATCTAAAGTGCTACTTTTAACCCTCCTCTTATGTTAGCTTTCTGTTACTATCCATGATGTTAACGGGTCGGTTTTGACCCGTGTCTTAAATCAGCCATAAAATACCCTCTGAACAATTTTTTATCATCCAATTTGTTTCTTACCTCTTGGTTACCTTGTTAGGATTCTTTATCCTTGAAAAGATTGGTTTTAATATTTTTGGTGTGACTCCTTAGACCTTTCTTTTGATAGCATACCTCTCATTTTCAAATTTAAAAAATGGTAAAATGAACCTCAATAGAATATTATAAATTGGTCCTATGTTTCTTTACTTTATTTAGAGAAGCAGACAAGCAGGCAAAGAGATAGGCCCCTCCCTAACTACAGCTCACAGGGTTGAGAGATTATTGGCTGTCAGTGTTGCTAAGCAGAGAGAGTGTTTATGATTTCAGTTTTGGCACTTATTAGTGTCCTATAATCCTATATTATAACTGGGTCAGAATTGACCCTAACACCATAAACGTCTTAATTTTCACCACAGTATTTTATAATTTAGTGAAAAGGATTCTTTTTATATTACATTGTTTAAATAGAGGTTCCTGACAAAGTAAAATAATATTGATGCAATAAACAAATTTATGTGATACTTATAGACATTCAAAACCTGAAAACGGGTCGGTTCTGACCCTAACACAATAGGAGGGTTAAAGGCTAATATGCAAGTTACTAGTGTTTAGTGTTTGGGGACCTGGGTCCTGCCCCAGGGAACATGTATCAATGCAAAAAAAAGTTTTAAAAACAGCCGTTTTTTCGGGAGCAGTGAATTTAATAATGCTTAGAGTGAAAAAATAAAAGTAAAATATTCCTTAAAATTTCGTACCTAGGGGGGGTGTAAAGTAAGCATGTGAAATAGCGCATGTTTCCCGTACATAGAACTGTCCCTGCACAAAGTGTCATTTCTGAAAGAAAAAAAGGCATTTAAATCCGGACTCGCGACTATAATGAATTGTCGGCTCCCGGCAATTCACGGCAATTCATAAAAAAAAAAAAGCGTGGGGGCCCCCCAAGATTCAATTACCAGGCCCTTCAGGTCTGGTATGGATATCAAGGGGAACCCCGCCGTCAGTTTAAAAAAAATGATGTGGGGTTCCGCCCAAATATCCATTCCAGACCCTTCAGGTCTGGTGTGGATTTTAAGGGAAACTCCACCCCAAATTTAAAAAAAAAATGGCATGGAGTTCCCCCAAAAATCCACACCAGACCCCTTATCCGAGCACGTTAACCTGGCCGCCCGCAGAAAAGAGGGGGGACAGAGTGCGCCCCCCCCCTCTCCTGAACCGTACCAGGCCACATGCCCTCAACATGGGGAGGATGTCCCCATGTTGATCGGGACAAGGGCCTCATCCCCACAACCCTGGCCGGTGGTTGTGGGGGTGCGGGTGGGGGGCTTATCAGAATCTGGAAGACCCCTTTAACAAAGGGGACCCCCAGATCCTGGCTCCCCCCTAAGTGAATTGGTAATGGAGTACATTGTACCCCTACCATTTCACGAAGGAAGTGTAAATAGTTGTAAAAAACACACACACACACACACCGTAGAAAAAAGTCCTTTATTGATAAAAAAAATAAAAAATAAATCCAGCGGTGGTAATTCACTCGGTCCCGGCTCCCTGCTCCAACGTTGTCGGTATCCAGCAACGGGTGACCTCCTCTCCAGTCCAGCGATGAGAAGATCATCCGGGATCCAGAGCGCAGCATCGCCCACTCGCCCGGGGTCACGTGACGGGTGGCCCTGCCCCACCAATAAAAGAAATGTCACAGCTTCAGCCGCGTCATTAGCCGGGCCGTGTCTGGCGGAGAGAGGAGGTGGGCGATGCTGCGCTCTGGATCACCCGTCGCTGGATACCGACAACGTTGGAGCAGGGAGCCGGGACCGAGTGGATTACCACCGCTGGATTTATTTTTTATTTTTTTATTAATAAAGGACTTTTTTCTACAGTGTGTGTTTTTTACAACTATTTACACTTCCTTTGTGAAATTGTAGGGGTACAATGTACCCCATTACCAATTCACATAGGGGGGGCCAGGATCTGGGGGCCCCCTTTGTTAAATGGGTCTTCCAGATTCTGATAAGCCCCCCACCCGCAGACCCCCACAACCACCGGCCAGGGTTGTGGGGATGAGGCCCTTGTCCCCATCAACATGGGGACATACTCCCCATGTTGAGGGCATGTGGCCTGGTTCGGTTCAGGAGAGGGGGGGCCGCACTCTGTCCCCCCCTCTTTTCTGCAGCCGGCCAGGTTAACGTGCTCGGATAATGGGTCTGGTGTGGATTTTTGGGGGAACTCCACGCCATTTTTTTTTTAAATTTGGGGTGGAGTTCCCCTTAAAATCCACACCAGACCTGAAGGGTCTGGAATGGATATTTGGGGGGAATCCCACTTTTTTTTGCATTGATACATGTCCCCTGGGGCAGGACCCAGGTCCCCAAACACTTTTTAGGTCAATAACTTGCATATTAGCCTTTAAAATTGGCTTTTTAGATTTCTCCCATAGACTTTAACAGGGTGTTCTGCGGCTTTTCGAATTTGCCACGAACACCCCAAATTGTTCGTTGTTCGCCGAACAGGCAATGTTCGAGTCGAACATGAGTTTGACTCAAACTCGAAGCTCATCCCTAATCATCAGACAGGAGGGGGTAAGGAGTAGAATGAATGGAACTGCCCCTCTCAGGTGAAGTTTAACTTTAATTCATGTGTACTTACTGTATGTAAAAATTTGTGAAAAGTGACACCATCTCAGGGCTACCCAATCCTTTATTAGCAAAAATACATTTTATACAAAAATGCTCTACAGTACAAAAAATATAGGCACTGACTCCTACTATTTCCCCCTCCTCTCTTGCCCCCCTCAACCCCAAGCCTACCTTATAAAATACAGACTCCATAAAACACCCCTCAAAATGTGAAATCACCTAACCAACCACCACTGTTCATCTTCTGTAATAAACTAGGCAAGAGTCATACAGGGACCACTGTAAAGAAGGTGAACTTTCAATACACCAGGTGTGCTGCACAGCCACCATGGACCATGCAGAGCTTATTACTAATGTTCATATAAAAGAATATCTGGGTAGTAGTGACCATAACATGATTTCATTTACTATTAGCTGTAAGCAACAAACACATACTGAAAATATAAAAACCCATAACTTTAAGAGAGCGAATTTTCCAAGGATGAGGGCTGCTCTCCAAGACTTACACTGGGAGGGAATATTGGCATTGATAAACACTGAATAGAAATGGGAATTTTTCAAAAAGACTGTATGCAAACTCACTGCAAAGTATATTCCCATGGGCAATACGTTTAAAAGGCTAAAAATAAAACCTAGGTGGCCCAAGGCCAAAGTAAAAAAAGCTATAAATTATAAGAAAAGAGCTTTTTAAAAATGTATAAATGAAGGAACACTATCATTAAATGTTACAAAGAATATAACAGATCATGTCAAATGGAAATCAGGGCCTGCAAAAATTCTAAACAAACAACAGATTGCAAAAGATAATAGGACAAACCCCCCAAAAATTCTTCAAATATATTTATAGTAAAAATGTCATGCCTCAGCATGTACTGTATGCCCTTTACAAAATAATCTAGAGTGGGTGACTGAGGACAAACGGAAGGAACATTTATTAAATACTTCCTTCAGCTCTGTATATACAAAGGAGGATGGGGGAGCTCATGTCCATAATGGGGGTGGTATTGACACAGACCCAAATTATCCACAATGGCTCAAAAGTGATATGGTCCAGAAATATTTAAACAGAATCAAGGTGAAACAAGCATCTGGACCAGATGGCATACACCCATGGATCCTAAAAGAATTGAGCTCTGTAATTTCAAAGCCATTGTATCTCATTTTTAGGGATTAATTAATGACGGGAATGGTACCACTGGATTGCCGTAATGCCAATGTGGTGCCTATATTTAAAAAGGGAAAAAAGTCTTTACCAAGTAACTATAAATCTGTTAGTTTAACTTCTATAGCTGGGAAGATATTGGAGAGATTAATAAAAGACCACATATATGATTTCTTGCTGGAAAAAAATATTTTAACCACTTAAGCCCCGGACCTTTAGGCAGCTAAATGCCCAGGCCAGGTTTTGCGATTCGGCACTGCGTCGCTTTAACAGACAATTGCGCGGTCGTGCGACGTGGCTCCCAAACAAAATTGCCTTCCTTTTTTCCCCACAAATAGAGCTTTCTTTCGGTGGTATTTGATCACCTCTGCGGTTTTTATTTTTTGCGCTATAAACAAAAATAGAGCGACAATTTTGAAAAAAAATGCAATATTGTTTACTTTTTGCTCTAATAAATATCCCCCAAAAACATATATAAAACATCTTTTTTTCCTCAGTTTAGGCCGATACGTATTCTTCTACCTATTTTTGGTAAAAAAATTCGCAATAAGCGTTTATCGATTGGTTTGCGCAAAATTTATAGCGTATACAAAATAGGGGATAGTTTTATTATTTTTTTTTTTTTTACTACTAATGGCGGCGATCAGCGATTTTTTTTCGTGACTGCGACATTATGGCGGACACTTCGGACAATTTTGACACATTTTCGGGACCATTGTCATTTTCACAGCAAAAAATGCATTTAAATTGCATTGTTTATTGTGAAAATGACAGTTGCAGTTTGGGAGTTAACCACAGGGGGCGCTGAAGGAGTTAGGGTTCACCTAGTGTGTGTTTACAACTGTAGGAGGGTGTGGCTGTAGGTCTGACGTCATCGATCGAGTCTCCCTATAAAAGGGATCACTCGATCGATGCAGCCGCCACAGTGAAGCACGGGGAAGACATGTTTACATACGGCTCTCCCTGTTCTTCAGCTCTGGGGAGCGATCGCGAGGGGGCGGCTAGAAACGAATAGCCGCGCCCTCGTCCCGGATCGCTCCCCGCGGGTTACCGACCACCGCATGTACCGGTGGGGGTCCCGATCGGACCCCCAACCCCGGAAAGGCGGGGACGTACATGTACGCCCATATGCCTGTACGTGCCATTCTGTGGACGTATATGTACATGCGGCAGGCGTTAACCGGTTAAGCAACAGACAGCATGGATGTATGAAGGACAGAAGTTGTCAGACAAATCTCATTGTTTTTTATGAAGAGGTAAGTAAAACCTTGGACAGAAGGGTGGCAGTGGACATGGTATACTTGGATTTTGCAAAAGCGTTCGATACAGTTCCCCACACATGGCCCATGTGTAAAGTCTACAGGCTAATTCAGAATTCAGAGAGTAGTGGTTAATGACTCTTATGACCAGTACACATGATCGGTCCATCCGATGAGAACGGTCTGATGGACCGTTTTCATCGGTTAACCGATGAAGCTGACTGATGGTCAGTCGTGCCTACACACCATTGGTCAAAAAACAATTGTGTCAGAACGCGGTGACGTAAAACACAACGATGTGCTGAAAAAAACGAAGTTCAATGCTTCCAAGCATGCGTCGACTTGATTCTGAGCATGCATGGATTTTTAATCGATGGTTGTGCCTACTAATGATCGTTTTTTTTTTCTATCGGTTAGGTATCCATCGGTTACATTAAAACAAGATTGCTTTTTTTTTAACCTATGGATAAATAACACACACGATCGGTTTGGTCCGATGAAAACGGTCCATCAGACCGTTCTCATCGGTTTGACTGATCGTGTGTATGCGGCATTACTCTGAATGGTCTAAAGTCATCAGTGGTGTACCCAAGGTTCAGTGTTGGGACCCTTACTTTTTAATATCTTTATAAACAAGGATGTAACTAGAAATCTTAGGGCCCCATAGCAAAATGTTGTATCCCCCCCCCCCCCCCTCACAAAAAAAAAAAAGAACTAATGCCATTGAATAACAGATTACCACACTCATGTGGCACAGTACTCAGGCAACAGCTTATATCAATTTCGAACAACAAAACAAAAATTTGCCAATAAAATCTACAGATTACATTGAGTACATTATAGTGTAAGTAAAGTTAGGTGGGGAAAGAAAAAACGTATCAAGCGTATCAATTTACTTGACATAACATTATCTTTTACATAAAAAAAATTGGGCTAACTTTACTGTAAGACCGCTGTGCAAATATGTAATAATGTTTGGGGGTTCTAAGTATTTTTCTACCAAAAAAAATGGATTTTAACTTGGAAACAACAAGTGTCAAAAAGAGGCTTGGTCCTTAAAGGGGTTGTAAATCCTCATGTTTTTTTCCCCTTAATGCATGGGGAAAAAACACCTTGCAGTGTCTGGCCCCCCCAGGCCCCCCGTTTTACTTACCTGAGCCCCAAATATCCGTGGGCGCGATCCCACGTCGCTCTCTTCGCGGCTTCTCAGCTCTTCAATGGATAGATTGGTAGCAGCGCAGCCATTGGCTCCTGCTGCTGTCAATCAAATCCAATGATGCGGTCGCCAGGGGGCAGGGCCAAGTCATACACTCTGTGTCTATGGATGCCGAGTGTATGACACAGGAGAGTGCCCGCGAGGTAACCCCCTTGGGAGAGAGCTTCCCAGAGGGGGGGTTATCTAATGTGGGGAGGAGCCACAAGAGCCGCTGTGGGACCCCAGAAGAGGATGTCCGTGGCCACGCTGTGCAAAACGAACTCCACAGCGTGGCTACGAAGATTTAATATCACTTTAAGTGGTTAAGAGAGGTATGGACTCCATAGAGAGATATAATTTTGCCCCTGTGCAAATCATTAGTAAGACCTCATCTGGAATAAGCAGCTCAGTTTTGGTCACCAGTTCACAAAAAGGATATCGGGGAACTGGAGAAAGTGCAGAGAAGAGCAAGCAATATAATAGTCAACATAATGATGATAAGAGGCATGGAGGAGCTCAGCTATGAGGAAAGATAAGAGGAACTGATGTTTATTCTCTCTGGAGAAGAGGAGATTAAGGGGGGATATGATCAACATGTATAAATACATAAGTGGTCCATATAGTGAACTTAGTGTTGAGTTATTCACTTTACGGTCATCACAGAGGACAAGGGGGGACTCTTTATCTTTGTAGAAAAAGAGATTTCATCTCCAAATATTGAAAGGTTTCTTCAAAATTAGAGCTGTAAAAATGTGGAATAGACTCCCTCCAGAGGTGGTTCTGTCCAGTTTAGTAGATTGCTTTAAAAAAAAGGCCTGGATTATTTCCTAAATTTACATAATATAACTGAATACTAACATTTATAGGTAAAGTTGATCCAGGGAATATCCGATTGCCTCTCAGGGGATCAGGGAGGATTTTTTTCCCCTGCTGGAGCAAATTGGATCATGCTTTGCTCGGGTTTTGTTGTCTTCCTCTGGATCAACTGTCGGTATGGGACTGTGTATAATTGTATAATTTTTTCCCCCTTTTATTGGTTGAACTAGATGGACTTGTGTCCTTTTTTTTTAAACAGACTATGTAACTATATGTGAGTACTTGCACATCTTGTATTCGTGTTAGCTTGGCATGGAAGTTTGTCTACTGATATCTTTACTAAGCGTTCGTGTTTTATAGAGTCTTTATTTATTAGGGTAGGATTGGGGGTAGGATTTTTTTATGTAATATATTATTGCTAATAAACGATCAGGTAGCCCTGAGACACTGTAATTTTTCACAAACTTCCTTGTCTTTTTGTTAGTCATCTGGGCCTTGTGGCAACACCCACCTAAAAATTGGGTATTGGGCACCCTGATCATGATTGTATTTGTATCTTGTGGATTCTCTGAACCAAGTTCTTTCATTTCTCTACTTACTGTATGTACACTGTGAAGAAAAATATGCTATATATATATTTATATATACACTGTATTTTTTAGGTGTATGCGTTTGTATATTGGTATATTGGTATATTGGTTGTAAATTGACCTGTTTTACTAATTTATGTATTTTTGTGTACATAACAGTATTTGCCTGAATAAAGAACAGAAGCATAAGCAGAGGAAAGATGGATGCAATGGGATCAGCAGCCGAGGAGGGCACACAGAAGAAAAAAAGGAGACCCTTAGTACCACCACCCCCACGTCCTCCTCGGGCATTATTCTGCCTCGGACTTCAAAACCCATTTAGGAAATTTTGTATAAATATTGTGGAATGGAAGTATCCTTTGCTTTGTCAATGTTTCAAAAAACATTACAACTAAAAAATATGCACTCATAATCAATATTTTTGTTGACCATCTGAAGCCAACCATACACAGTCTAATCTGCATGTACAATTTCCTTTACATTTTTATGCAAATGCCTGTTTGATTGAATACAAACTGAATGAATTGCTTAGGAATGTTGTTTATCAAAAATACGTTTTTCTTTGCTAATATTTCACAGAAAATCTGAACAGTACAGCAAAATTTGGCATTTCTGCAAAATATGAAAAAGTCAAAGGAGAATTCAAAGATAAGATGTCTTTTACTTGGTGCTGTTTTCTTGAGGGAAAGTATTGCATATCAAGTGCACCTAGAACTAAATAAAGTGGCAGCTCTCAGTGATATGGATGTTTTTTTTTATAAAAAAGCTATTCATCAACATGTGTGAACCGGTGATTACATTTTGTTGAAGGCAACATTGGTAATTTTGCAACAAAATAATTTTCAGCAGTATTCACTCTATTCCCTATTTAGAAAGGCTCCAGTTTTAGTAAATCAACCCCTTATTTTAAAGAAGATTGTTCAGAGACTGTATAATATGATTTTTAGTACAAAAGCACCCTGGAAAAATGTCAGTGCTAGATAAATGAGTGGAATAAATAAATGTTTATAAAAGGGCAAATTATAGGAAATCCTGTAAGGTCGACAAAAATTAACAAAATAAGCAACCACAGAGCGGTACAACAAAGGCATAAATATACAGTATTTCAAGGGCCCTCTTTGCCTTATTCTCCATATAGAACAAATATTTGAAAAAAATCATGGAAGGTGAAGTATATATATATATATATATATATATATATATATATATATATATATATATATATATATATATATATATATATGACCTGTGTGAGTTTGCAATCTGGAAAGTCTACTATTAGCTTTTTCATATAAGCACCATGTATGTGTTAAAGAAGAACTCAAACCAAAACTTTGGTCTGTTACAGTAACAGAAAGCATTACATTTCGTTATTAGGAACAGAAACTTGCCAAACATTCTATCTCCTCTGTATGCTGTTAAAAATGCTGTCATAATGCGTAATGTGTCTGTGGGTAGGTGCAGTGTGGTGCAGAGAACACTCAAAGTCCAGATGCGGAAACAGAACTGTATTGAAATTGAAGTACAGCAATACACAACAAACCCGGCAGGAAGGCAACCAGACCTAAATCACTCAAAGAATGATGCAGTGATTAGTAGTAGCAGTAGGTCTCAGGTGTGCTGATAGCAGCATGTCTTAAGGGGGCAAAATGGGGCCTGGCTGATCTGTTTTCAAGTAGGGAGGCTTCCAGGAAGGATGGCATGTCCCTGCACTTTTCCTACTTGTCTGGAACTTTTCCTGATACTAATCAGTGTCCCTGACAGACGGGTGACCTGGCCCTACTCTAGCCACACATAAAATGTACACCAAGCCTGGGAGCCAGGGTCTTAAATAGACTCTGCCTGGTCCAAATTGCCCGCCAGGGTCACATGGGGCGCCAGCATTCAATCAGATAGCTGCCCCCTGTTACCCAGTAAGCCATAGAGGAACCATGCCCCTCTTGACTTCCTCTCCCCTGCAATGCTGCTGCGGTTGAGCACTATCTGCAGTGGAGAAAGCAGACTGCACCTGCCTACATGTCCCCAAGAGACTCTCCATTGTTCCCTAACAGCTGAAAGTAAATTATAATACCAGAGGTTCCAACTCTTCTCAATTTAATCTAAAAGTTAAAAAAAGGTTAAAAAAATATATTTTTTACCTTTTATTTTAAATACAAAATCACTATATTCACTATATATTATTTTACTGTGCTTGATACTGATCAAATTCTGGACAAAATTAGCAAATTGTATATTATGGTGTCTTAACTTTGTATGGCTACAATAGTTCAAATTTCCTTTGACTCTTGATGCCAGACCTTTCGAGATGATCATTCTTCTTACCATTTTTGCCAATTGTGTGGCTTTGGCAATCTTCCTGCCGATGCCAGAGGATGACACAAACTCCACAAATTCTGTCTTGGTAAGAGTACTTGATGTCTTAATTTTGTTTAATATATCTGGGTAAGAAAAAAAGCATAATAATGATTAAATTTTAAAGAATCTGCTAATGAAATACACAAAAATAAGACAGTAGCTCTAGTGACTATACAAAAGAACTAGTGTCCACACATTCACGGTTTGTTGACTGCCAAATATTGCATTTGCTTACTACTAAAGGGTGTTTTCATATTCATAGCATTCTGAAAGTGGAATGCACCTATGGAATTTAAGTTGATTTGCTGCAGTAAAAGAAGGTTAAATTAACAATCTGTTTATATGCTTAACTTAGTGATTAAAGCTATGTTCACTTCATGTTTTATGTCTCCATATATAACTATGTATTGCTTTGGTCATAGAAGTTTGTATGAAGATGATGTTAAAAATACACATTTCAGATGTTGGTATGCCTAACTGTGTCTATATTTATTGTTCTTATTTACAGGAGAAGGTTGAATATATCTTCCTATTCATATTTACTATTGAATCATTTTTGAAGATAGTAGCCTACGGATTCATATTACATACGGATGCTTACTTACGAAATGGGTGGAATATTCTAGATTTCACCATTGTTTCTGTGGGGTAAGGATACATGCACTAAAAAAATGCTTATGGACCTAAAAGCTGGGTATGTTTTAGCGATGCAGGCTTTTCTGTTTAAACTGTAATATGCATATATTCATATACTGCATAATCAGGAAAGCCTATTTGTTTTTGCCTAAGGTGTTAATTCAAATTCATAATCTCAAGCTATGATACCAGCTCTGTGTTTTAAATAGCAGAGTATTATAGAAAATAACACAAGTAGGCAGAACTGGTGAGCAACTTTACCAAGGATTGTTATTTGGCTGCTTCAGCTCTTGGAAAATCTTTATAAAACATATTGTAGGTCTGCCACAAAGAAAAAAAATGTATATGTGCTGACTCCAGTCAAGGCTAAAGCCCCGTACACACAAGACTGGGATTCCCGGCGGTATGAAGTCCGCCGAGAATCCCGACGGGAAAACCGAGAACCTGCTTGTTAACCGTCGGGAAAACTGCGGGGAGAGCTTTGGCCCGGAATCCTGGCCGTGTGTATGCTCCATTGCAGTGTTTCCCCATAGGAAAACTGCCGGGTTTAAAACCGCCAGGAATCCCGGTGGGAAAATGGGAAAATAGAGAGCAGGTTCTCTATTTTCCCGCCGGGATTTCCGGCAGTTTTCCTGTCGGAAAAACTGCGAGGAAGCATACACACAGCTGGTTTTCCCAGTCAAAAGCTCTCTTGGCAGTTTTCCTGGTAGGAAAACTGGTCATGTGTACAAGGCATTAGTCTCGAATAAGAAAGGCCAATCCAAATCATCTGACATTTTTCTGCCTAGCACATGCTTCAAGGAAGACCCTAACAAACCCAAACACATTGATTTGTAAAATATGAAATTTTACCATTACATATGCTTTTCTGCACACGGCCTACTTAGAAGAGAAACCTGCATCTGTTGTGCAATATAGCATAAATAGTGCAAGGGTCAGGAGTATGTCATATACAGCCTAGTGTATGCAGTCCCCTTTGGGGAGGGCTCTACTGGCAGCAGCAAATCCCTGTGACAGAAAACAAATATGAAACTAATGCTGAAAATGTCCTCCTGATGGTGATCAATCTCCCCATACTCTCTCCTAACCAGGCAAGAGGAAGCCAACATTGCTCTGGGCCTCCCTCTCAAACCTCACATCGAAGTCCTCTGGCTCCGCACTTCATCCCCTGATGGCCAATTCTGTATGCTAGATGGAGGTGGAAGAGCAGGCCACCCTATTCCTATGGCAAGAAGGAGGGGATAAAGCCTAACTCCATGTTTATGATGAATTGAATAGTTTGTTTGGGCCAAGCTGGTACAAATAAACGCTTTCCTTTTCTAATAGATGTGCTTGCTGTCAGTGCTCTATAAACTGTATGCATACCTCCCAACTTTCTGAGATGGCAATGAGGGACACCTATTAGAAAAAGTATGTAGTCATACAACACATCTCCTGCCTCACCCCCCTTAAAGAATAATTGTACACAAAAATTATTGGTTAAACCAGGGGCGTATCATGAAATCAGTGGGCCCCTGTGCAAGATTAAAAGTGGGCCCTAGGTATCGAGAAATATATTAATCGTGGTTTAAATTTCGCTAAATATTGGACGTGGCTTAAAGTTAAGGTTGGTTAAATAGTATCTCCTAAATCATTGGCTGAAACCTGCTGACAAATTTTTGCTGTGTCCGATCACAGCACAGGTTAACAGGGAGAGTGTGCATCCCAGGTAGCTCAATGCGATGTACATATGCATTGTGGTGGCTGGCTGTTTCGCCCATTCGCAGTAAATGTACTGTAGGTGGTTGGTATGTGGTTAAAGTTATTGTAAAAGGTTTTTTTAAATAAAAACATTGTATACATTCCTAATTGCACAGAGTGGTAACTTTCCTCCTCTTTTTGGGTCCCCTACTGGCACTCTTGGCTCCTCCTCCCCTCCCGAGGGGTTAGTCATGCTGGCTCAATCCCAAGCCAGGCTGTGTGTGTCTATAGATACACGCAGTGTGGCTCGGCCCTGCCCCAGATCCCCCCTCACAGGTCTTGATTGACAGCAGCAGGAGCCAATGGCAATGGCAGTTAACCCCCATCCCCACGCTTAAAGTTAACCTTTTCCTCAATCCCAACCAACTCCCATACCCCATAGGTAATCACTTACCTGATCATAGGCTCCCACACCACTCTCTCTCCCTCCAGGTTGGGACTTAATTCTACCCACAGTACAGTCCTTCTTTCAGTGCCTGGTGCTGGAACACAGAGAGCAACTTCTCTGGTAAATCGACTTCTGTTCGATTGCAGTGGCCACACATTGAAATTTTGCAGGTTCAGCAGAGACCAGCTGAATTTTGACCAATCAATGTCCATCTTAAGCCTTTCAGAAACACATCAAAGGGAAAAAGTTAATTTGAACTGTCATCGATAAAGCTTACAGTATGTAAATAATTCAGAAATTGGAGAGCTCATCTACATACCTCAGTCAGTTAATTACTGAAAATTAAATAAGGAGATACCAACAAACAGTCTGGTTCAAACATCCTGCAAAAGTATAGCTAGCAATAAAAATAAAAACATTATTATTGGTGATTGTTGGGAAAATAACATGTATTAGTATTTTGATACATGAGTTTGAATGTATTCATACTTGTTTTCTTCCAAGGAGTTTTGTAGGTTTTAAGGTAACATGTATCATGTTCTGACAATTTTATTTCCATGATTTTAGTTCTACATCTTTTGATGAAAAATATTTTTACATTGTAGAGTTTTCAGTGTGATCTTGGAACAGATTAGCAAACTTCAGGGCTTACCTGCCCCCGGAAAAAGTTCTGGATTTAATGTCAAGGCACTGAGAGCTTTTCGTGTCTTAAGACCCCTGCGTCTGGTGTCTGGGGTACCTAGTAAGTTTAACCACTACTACCCTTACCCTCATACACATTTAAAGATCATTGGTACAGCGTTTGCACTGTGCACAACTAATACATTTGTGTTTTTCCTTCAGGCCTTCAAGTGGTTCTTAATTCTATCATTAAGGCAATGGTACCCCTTCTACACATAGCTCTTCTGGTGCTTTTCATGATTATTATATATGCAATTGTTGGACTAGAGCTGTTTTCTGGAAAGATGCACAAGACTTGTTATTTCAAAAATACAGGTGAGAATATTAAAGGCCTGGATTGGTACTGGAATAGTTGCCTGTAGAGTGTCACAATTGCATGTTTGTTGCATGTATTTTTTTCATGGTTATCTGCTTTATGCCCATTTATTGTTATAATTGCCCAATTGTTGCCCACATATTATCACGTTTGCCCCTTTACTACCCACATATTATTAAAATTTCACATTTGTTACCCAAGGTTTTTTTTTCAATTGACTGTTAGTTGCCTGCATATAGTATTATGCCACGTACACATACACGTACACGATCGGTTCATCCGATGAAAACGGTCTTGCCTACACACCGTCAGTTAAAAATCCGATCGTGTCCAATGCGGTGATGTAAAACACAACGACGTGCAGGGAAAAATGAAGTTCAATGCTTCCGAGCATGTGTCGACTTGATTCAGAGCATGCATGGATTTTTGACAGATGGATTTCCCCACAGACAATCGTTTTTTTTTCTATCGGTTTTTTAACCATCAGAAAATTTAAAAAAAAGTTCTATTTTTTTTCACCGATGGGGAAAAAAAAAACGATGGGGCCCACACACGATCGTTTTGTACAGGGCAGACAAACCGATCGTGTGTGCAGGGCATTAGTATATGCCCATTTTTTGTACATGTATTGTATTATAATCACTTTATACTTTTACTGCACTTTAGAGGATGATATTACTATAATTAAATCCCCACAGGCCTATACTATCAAACCATTCCACAAATATCTCTATTGCCTCTGCACTCTACTTGCACTGCTATAAAACCCTTTAAACGTGTATATTAAATAAAAAATCTTTGCTATCTCTATTGTTAGCATTGCACCGATACCGTTATCAGTATCGGTGCCAATAAAAAGCATTCTCGTGCAAATGCTCCGATAATAGAAGCAATATTTTCAGACTCGAATCACATATGTGCGGGCCGGGTTGCAGTGCAGTCAAGTGAGATTTTGTTCAGTGGTTCAGGTGAAATTCCAATGCAAATTGTATTGTATGAGATTAGAAATCGCACCTCAACAGGACTGAAATCGCCAGGACTCTTTTTCAAATCATACTGCGGCCAGTCTGCACATATGTGAACAAGCTGTAAAAACTCACTGAAACACACATGATAACTAAAATTAAATTGCAAAAACAATAAAAAAACAAAAAAATTATTTGTTCAGGCAGCGCTACATAAATAAGCACACTCCAACTCTTTACAATTTGCAATTATAGAAACTTTTAAAATATGTACAGGTAAAAATTTGAATATTGTGCAAAAGTTCATTTATTTAACTAATGCACCTTAAAAGGTGAAACGCAAAGCAAGATAGTTCAAGCCGTGGTTTGTCATAATTGTGATGATTATGGCCTAAAGCTCATGAAAACCTCAAATCCACAATCTCAGAAAATAAGAATATTGTGAAAAGGTGCAATATTCTAGGCTCAGTGTGTCCCACTCTAATCAGCTAATAAGCCATAACACCTACAAAGGGTTCCCGAGCCTTTAATGCAGATTAAAGGGCCGTCTCTGCACACTGTAAAGGGACTAACCTGTCAGAGCGCCGCTCTCCCCTGTGGGGGATCGGATGAAGACGGACTGTAGACGGAGCGGGTCGGATGTCAGCGAGCATGTCACCGCTGACATCCATGGCTCCATAGACCTGCACGGAGCATCCGTTCAGGTCCGCCTAAAAAACTGACAGGCGGACCTAAACGGTCCACACTTTTTAAAGGGGCCTTAATGGTCTCTCAGTCTGGTTAAGTAGGAATCACAATCATGGGAAAGACTGCTGACCTGACAGTTGTGCATAAAACCATAATTGACACCCTCCATAAGGAGGGAAAGTCTCAAAAGGTAATTGCAAAAGTAGATGGATGTTACCAAAGTGCTGTATCAAAGCACATTAATAGAAAGTTATGTGGAAAGGAAAAGTGTGGAAGAAAAAGGTGCACAAGCAGCAGGGATGACCGCAGTCTGAAGAGGATTGTCAGGAAAAGGCAATTCAAAAGTGTTGTGGACTTTCACAAGGAGTGGACCGAGGCTGGAGTCAGTGAATCAAAAGCCACCACACACAGACGGATCCTGGACATGGGCTTCAAATGTCATATTTCTCTTGTCAAGCCACTCCTGAACAACCAACGTTTACCTGGGCTAAAGAAAAACCGACCTGGTCTGTTGCTCAGTGGTCCAAAGTCCTCTTTCCTGATGAGAGCAAATGTTGCTTCTCATTTGGAAACCAAGGACCCAGAGTATGGAGGAAGAATAGAGAGGCACACACTGCAAGATGCTTGAAGTCCAGTGTGAAGTTTCCACAGTCTGTGTTGATTTGGGGAGCCATGTCATCTGCTGGTGTTGGTCCACTGTGCATCATTAAGTCCAGGGTCAACGCAGCCGTCTACCAGGAGATTTTGGAGCACTTCATGATTCCTTACGTAAACAAGCTCTATGGGGATGCTTCATTTCACTTCATTTTCCATCAGGACTTAGCACCTGCCCACACTGCCAGAAGCACCAAAACCTGGTTCAATGACCGTGAAATTACTGTGCTTGATTGGCCAACAAACTTGCCTGACCTGAACCCCATAGAGAATCGATGGGGCATTGCCAAGAGAAAGATGAGAGACATGAGACTGAACAATGTAGAAGAGCTGAAGGCTGCTATTGAAGCATCCTGGTCTTCCATAACATCTCAGCAGTGCCACAGGCTGATAGCTTCCATGCCACGCTGCATTGAGGCAGTAATTGCTGCATAAGGGGGCCCAAACCAAGTACTGATCCAATATTGATCTATGTACAATCCTTGTTTTATTGATTGCATGTAATATTAAAATTTTCTGAGATTGTGGATTTGGGGTTTTCATGACCTGTAAGCCAGAATCATCACAATTATGACATATCACGGCTTGAACTATCTCATATATTAGTTTCACATTTTAAGTTGCATTAGTGAAATAAATGAACTTTTGCACGACAAATTTTTCGAGTTTCACATGTAAGTTTAAAGTTCAAAATGTTTGCAACAATGTGATCACTTCACAATTCAGGTATCTTAGTATTCAAATACACGTGCTACTGTGTCTTCACTTCACAGTACAGGTGTAATAGGATCAAATCCAAAGTGCTTGATCACATCCTAAACACAATCATTACACCATCACCTCGACCTGTGCAACGTTGAGGGGTAAAATAATTCCCCTATATATATATTTTCCAAGTTTCTATGATTGCATATTCTAAAGGGTTGGAGTGTGCTTATTTATGTAGCGCTGCCTGAACAAATTTTTGTTTTTATTTGTTTTAATACTTTGATTTTTGCCTGAAACACGTGAATGGAAATATATGATTGTACATAATACAAATTGGCTAACCCCAGTAAAAAGTGGGGAAAAGTTGAAATATATTTATTGGTTTCTAATCCTAATGCTGCATACACACGATCGGAAATTCAGACAAGAAAACCGTGGATTTTTTCTGATGAAATGTTGGCTCAAACTTGTGTTGCATACACACGGTCACACAAATCTTGTCGGAAATTTTGACCGTCAAGAACGCGGTGACGTACAAGACGTAGGACGAGCCGAGATCAAGGAAGTTCAATGGGAAGTCCGGCTCTTCTGCTTGATTCTGAGCATGCGTGTTTTTTTGCGCATCGGAATTGTATACAGACAAGCAGATTTTCTGACAGGAACTTTTTCCGTCGGAAAAATAGAGAACCTGCTCTCAATCTTTTGTTGGCGGAAATTCCGACAGCAAAAGTCCGATGGAGCATGCACATGGTCGGAATTTCCGACCAAAAGCTCACATCGGACTTTTCTTGTCGGAATTTCTGATCGTGTATTCGTGGCATAAGTGTAATAATCCATTAAAAGATTTTTCGTTCATGCCCCTGTGATGCCCATTCCAATAAATGGATGCCGTTGTCGCCACTAGGACAGGAAAAGCACAGCATGCAATCAAACATTGTCAGAAGTTTTCATTCTTCACCACTTTGCTAAAAATTCATTTTTTTGATTTGTGTCCCAGTTGGAAAGATTTCCCATCACTTCCTCTCCTGACAGGATCTACAGTCCAATGAAAAAAAAAATTGGACTGTAGTTGGGTTTTTATATGTGTGTGAAGCTGGTATAGTAAAAACTACCTTCTGAAACAACTTCTTTTTCACAGATATAACAGCCACAGTGGATAATGAGAAACCTGCCCCATGCAGTAGTACAGGTCAAGGCCGTCAGTGCTCGATAAATGGATCCGAGTGCAGGGGATGGTGGCCTGGGCCTAATAATGGCATTACTCATTTTGACAATTTTGGCTTTGCCATGTTGACTGTATACCAATGTATAACTATGGAAGGATGGACAGAAGTACTTTACTGGGTGAGTGCTATAAGACTGGCTTTATATTTATTTACTTGATATGATCTACAGTAACTACATTTGACCTGACTTGTTCAGGTCAAGGGCTTGACTAAATTTCTAATGCTTAACAAACGCTCCTATAGCGTTAGTATGGGCGTTAGACTCACGTTACCTGCTTGCCGACCAGCCGCAGCAGTTATACGGTGGCAGATCGGCTCTGCTGGGCGAGATCACGTAACTATACGTCATCTCGCTGAGCAGCCAATAGGGGCACGCGCGCACCGCCGGAGGCGTATGAACAGCGATTTGTCATTTCCCCATGTCAGTCCACCCCCCATTCAGTTAGAACACACCCAGGGAACATGATTAACCCCTTCCTCGCCCCCTAGTGTTAACCCCTTCACTGCCAGTGGCATTTTTATAGTAATCAATGCATTTTTATAGCACTGATCGCTATAAAAATGCCAATGGTCCCAAAAATGTGTCAAAAGTGTCCGAAGTGTCCGCCATAATGTGGCAGTGCTGATAAAAATTGCTGATCGCCGCCATTACTAGTAAAAAAAAAATATTAAGAAAAATGTCATAAAACTATCCCCTATTTTGTAAACGCTATAACTTTTGCGCAAACCAATCAATAAACGCTTATTGCGATTTTTTTTACGAAAAATATGTAGACGAATACGTATCGGCCTAAACTGAAGAAAAAAATAGTTTTTTTATATATTTTTGGGGGATATTTATTATAGCAAAATGTAAAAAATATTCATTTTTTTCAAAATTGACGCTCTATTTTTGTTTATAGCGCGTCTTTGACCAGCAATATGGTCCGGGTCTTAAGTGGTTAATGAGCCATAGTATGGGAGTTAGACTGGAGTTTTATAAGCTTCAATGACAAGTTAAAAATGCTCCCCAAATGCCCTATGGGCAGTTTTGAACCATTTGATGACCTTTAAGGCGTTCTAAAACTGCTCCCTATTCCATTACAGGAAATAAATGAATCCTAACGCCCCGCAACTGCCTGCCAGAGTGTTTGCGAAGAGTTACCATGGACTTGAATGGGGGAACGTTGAAATGCTTCAAACGCCTCCTGAGATGACGCGACGTGACACTAACGCTTTATATACTGATAGTGTGAACAGCACTGTGTGCTGTCCATTGTATCATTTCATTTGCATAGGCATTTGAGGCAGTGTCGGCTGTTGTTTTTTTTGGGGGGGGGGGGGGGGGGCGACAATCAAAAACCTCTATGGATAATCTATAAGGATGTAATGTTTTTACACTTTCAGCCTTACCCTACAGGGGGGGATTTTCCAGCTTGCAGGTTAACAGGCTCAGCGGGCTGAGAGTGGATGCCATGTCCACACTGGAATGTAACAGAGTTTCAAAATTGAGTAACACTCACAGAGACAAGAATTTGTTCATTTACGATTCAGAGTAAAATAAAAATGTAATTAAAAGGAAAAGGTGCAAGAAAATATTTACTTAAAGGTTTTATAAAGCAGACAGTTAAAGCCATAGAACATTATTTGAGGTTAAAGGTAAAAAGTACATAACAAAGTCCACCTGATCTTTGGTTTCAGTCTTCTGTAGA
This sequence comes from Rana temporaria, assembly GCF_905171775.1. NCBI lineage: Eukaryota > Metazoa > Chordata > Amphibia > Anura > Ranidae > Rana > Rana temporaria. Next base: position 369,252,435 of record NC_053490.1, read on the forward strand.
GTAAGTCCAATTTGATGTATTAGGAGGCACTGTTGCTCATAAATGACTCTTCATCAGGCTATTTGAATGGGTAGAAGAAATGCAACCTATTTAAGTCATTCAACTCTTCCTCCTCTTCCAATCACAGAACTCGAAGCATTATGGTAGTGTATTAAGTAGTTCTATGAATGGCATAGGAGAGGCAGGAGGGAGTGGCGCAACTTTCCTTATCAGAAGTCACTACTGTTAACCCCTTCACAGCACCAAAATTCTGGAACTGTACAGGGGATATTTAAACATGGAGGATTTTAAACAGAACAGCCATCTACAGGTAATAGGACTCACACAATTACATATATCCAGGGCATTTTTTTCAGGGGGAACTTGGGGGAACTCAGTTCCACCACCTCTGGCTCAGACCCTTTGGTGCCTGCTCACCACAATCACTTGTAAACACAGAAGTCTGGTTTCTGTATTTACAAGTGACAGCTTTGTAACCCCCTGAACTCTGCAGTCTGTATGTAATGCAATTCTGGTATTTAATGCCCCTTTAAGACCCTTCTACTGTTTGTGAAATCTGAACGGGTCGTGGTTGAGTTCCTGCACCTATTTTCTGAGAAAAAAAAAAGCTCTGCATATATCGCTGTATCACAAAAACGTTTACTAAACTTCATCTATAAAGCATGGTTCCACCGACTTTATTAAGTCATCCCCCGTGTTGTTGATTACATTTACAGTAATCATTGGAATTGTATTTTTTCTAAGCTGTTTACCTTATTTGGCCATTAGAAATGTCCACTTCAACTATGTCAGATCCGACTGCCCGTTGGCTCCTTGAATATAAGTGTCATCGATCCCAGGAATCAATGGGCAGCCTCTGCTTCTAACATTGCGGTATTTGTACGCACTGTGCATGCACAAGATATGGGTGTGCATGCTGGGTAGCCATTAGCACCGTATTCCAGAAGGAGCAATGAGTGGGATTTAGATGCCCAAACTAAAGATGGGAGCGAACTTGCTAAAAAGGGGTTCAAAGTGAGTTATTTAAAGCATTATCTAACAAAAAAAGACTATATGTAGTACATATGCCAGATTGTATTAGATAAGATGAGACCATCGCTGGAACTCCGCTTTAAATAAGCAAACATTCCTAATTGTTGTTTATCTCTTCATATAGGTTAATGATGCTATTGGCAATGAGTGGCCTTGGATTTACTTTGTTAGCCTTATCCTCCTGGGATCCTTCTTCGTACTCAACTTGGTGCTTGGAGTCCTGAGCGGGTATAATATTCTCTTTAACGGTTCTGCTTTGCTGGTCAACATACAGTATATTACAGCAAGCCTATGAAACAAGGTCTATTACATTAAAAACAATAGAATCTTAAATTAAAGGGGCTGAAAGGCTAATGTAATTTAGGCTAAAAACATTGCTTCCCCCTTCCTCATACCCATGCTGCATACCCATGCTGCATGTTTGTAGAAGAGTTCAGTATAAATCCATTATTTTTCATCATCAGTGCGTTCACATGCTCGCTAAACTCTGGCTTCCCTGTGCCAGCGAGCAGCTTCTGCATTGAATGTGGAAAGAAGGAAGGGCCAACAACGGGGGTAAATGGGGGGTATGGGGTAATAGAAGCTGGTGGGTGATGTCCCAACTATGGGAATTCAGCCCCATTGTCAAGCTGCTCGCTGACACAGGTAGAGACACATCTATTGTGTACCTGCCGGATAGGATGATCATCAAGCTGAGGATCATAGAGCAGGAACCAGGCACAGGCAGATGGAAACGAGTTACACCTATTAGAAAAAGTATATAGGCATAGGACACCCCCCCCCCTGTCACGCCCCCTTAGCTAGAATTATACAAAAAAAAGTGCTTTTTACCTCTACCATTCCTTTATACTGGCTTTTGAAATTTACAAAAGCTGCAATTCAGAGATTGGATGCCTATAACAGGTACTGCACAGTAAAGGGGGACTGCACTGTAGATGGGTACTGTGATAGAAAGGGGACTGCACTGTACTGTAATGATTTCAGTGTCTTTATCTTTACAGTGCAGTACCCTTTATATCATAGTGTCAGAAATCTTGCAGTGAAATTATGTTTCAGATATGAGATTATGGCCCCAACAGTGCTCACTTGAACATTCTATGAGGTGCTGATCTGCTCTGTCCTAAGAGAGTCTGCCAAGAAGGAAACATAAATAACACTAACCCTCTCAGCTGTGGCAGCAACAACTCTACCTGCCTACATGTAGGTTCCCTAGCCATATAGGTGAATGGTGCTCAATGTAGCTCATATTGAAGCACTGGGAGGACACTTTGGGGCTGAGAAGATGGAGGTGCAAATAACATCTATTTTACCAGCTGAGTTTGAAGGCTGAGGCTATGGGATACCATACATGCCTGATGCTGAAAAGAGGTTTCCTCATTTTGCAGTTAATTGTGATTCGCTATATCAAGTTACCAGGATGTACAGTGAGGTTATTGAGCAGTTGCTGGTTACACAGGGAGGACACTTGGGGGCTGAGAAATGGAGGCTCAGATAACGCATTTATTTTACTGGTCAAGATTGAAGACTGTAGTTAACAGATACTGTATTTCCTGCCCACTTGCCAGTTTATTGCTCCAGTGTTCACACTTCCAAAACCTCATTGCTACCCATAATTTAAGTACCACTGGGACAGATTGCAATTGATCTGGTTGGTTCCCTGGTGAAGTCAGCCTAAGGATATACAAAATATATTGGTAGCTCTTTATTATGCAACTAGAAATCCTACAGCTATTCCTCTAAAAAAATACTTCCTTTAAAATAATTGCACTAGAGTTGTTCCATTTGTTCTCAATGACAGGGTTTCTCAGAGGAGAGGCCTTTTATAGGTGAAGGTGATGGCAGATTTATGCAAACTGTTCCAAATCAGGCAGTTGAGGACTTCTGTCTACCACCCATAGATGGATGGCCTGGTTGATATGTTTAAAAAAAACTCTAAAGTTCCTGCTAAGGAGGGTAGTACAGTAAGTCCCCTACATGCAAACATATAACTTGCAAACTTTCAAAGCTACAAACACATGATCCACATATCTAAAACTATAAAGCTGGGTACACACACTCATTATTTTTTTTTGGTCAACCCAGCGGGAAGGAGGCAATCTGTCAGGAACCATGAATCAGATTGAGACAAAAGTGCAGTAAAAATCTAAATAGTAAAATGGTACAAAATAGCCATGGTTCAGTAACCAGAGTGGGTAGTCGGAACAAGCCAGTGAAACAGGAATCCAGAGATCAGCATCGGAGAGGCAGTAAGCAGGGTCAGGAACCAGAAGGGAAGTCAGCCAGGCAAAAGCCTTTAACAGGAAAACACAGCAGAGAGTATCCGGATATGTTGACCAGGCGAAGGCACAGGAGATCTGATCCAGGAAGTTTAAATAGCCAGCAGGGCTAGCTAACGAGCAGAAATTGAATACCAGGTGAGTCACTGTGTAATGAAGAGTATTGACAATTAACCGACAGCTGAGCACAGAGCTCTAAAAAGCAAGGGCTGAGCCCAGCCTTGACACAATCCTTCTCCAGACCTAATCCCTTATGGTGAAGTTCCAAAGTCAGCTCCTCAAACGATCACTCCAGACCTTCAGCTCTGCCACAACCAAGAACTAAAAGAAAAGCTACACAGTCCACAGGGGGTAGCAGCCCAAGTAGCCCTTTGGAACCCTCCCTTCTGAGGAAAGAACAATCTCTCTAAGGCTTCAGGCCATTTATCACTAGCCACCATCTAGACACTCCCCTCCGGGTTTGGCTAGGGCATGACAAGTATTCAAACTTGTCATTTGACTCTCCGAGCCCTATATTCTGGAAATTTCCTCCAGAAGCAATCAAATACCCGTCCTGTTAAACCTTGAACAGACCAAAGCAAACAATCACTGCTCACTTGACTACTGAAGGAGCCAAAAACAATATTTGCCTAGCATCCTACTCTAGGAGGGTGCTACAGTCCTTTGGGCCGTGATACCCTCCCTGCAGTAAAAGCCTTGTGTCTGCGGTAGGCTATCTTGTTTTATTTGACAAGTTGCCTTTGTTTTTGCTCTTGTGCTGAATGTGCAAAATAGTATTGAAATCGTCAACATTGCCAAAATAATCTTGAAATTGGCATTTGTATAGTTTTATGTTTAGTCTTTTGTAAATTTGCAAGTTTGACTTTAAAAATGTTAATAGCCATTTAAAATCAAATTAGCATGCACATTTATGAAAGTGTGTTAAAAACAAATGAAGGAAACCACATAGTATGAAATATGTATATATACGGTACTTTTTACCTGGAAAGACATTACCATGGTTACAAAGTTGTAGCTATAATTTTCTTAGAGATGCTATACCTAAACTTGTGGGTCCTCCATAGTGAGTTTACCAAGGAGCGAGAAAAGGCCAAATCGCGAGGTGCATTCCAGATGCTGAGAGAACAGCAGGCAATGGATGAGGACTTGCGTGGGTATTTGGACTGGATTACGCATGCAGAAGTTATGGATCCAGACATGGAACCAGGAGATGGTGAGAGCTGGCCAGTAAGCATTTATTAAAGGAAGAATTTATTACTGCTCTATTAAATATACATTCTTGCTTTTAGGATTCTTACAGCTTGAGGAAGGTGGTTCAGAAACCGACAGTCTCTATGATATAGAGGGAATCAACAAATGTATCGCCTTTTTGTGAGTGAGAGCATATTGAAAAAGTTGAAATAGTCTGAAAATAGGCCATGTTTTCATACTATACAAAATTCACTAGTAACATCTTCATGTCTGATTATGCCTTTCCCTAGCCGTCAGTGGCGCCATTGGCATAGACTCCTTCGCCGAAAAAGTCGAGATCTTGTGAAATCCCGCTTCTTCTATTGGCTTGTCATTATTATGATTTTAGTTAACACTATCATTATAGCAACTGAGCACCACCATCAGCCCGACTCTCTAACAAAGGCCCAAGGTGAGACACATTTCCAACTGTATGCAAATATTGATATAACAAAAGGTTTTTAAGTTACTGGTTATCAGTCTAAAATGCTTTCTTGTATAGTTAGCTGTTTATTAAAGTTTCTATAAACCTAAAACCAAAATGAAATATAGTGTAGCTTACTAGTCCTTGAATGAGGTGCCTGCATTATTTTCCTTTCTTCAGGTATTTTTTCTTTCTTTATTTTTTACTTATTTTTATTTTGTAATCGCGCATTACCGTCCATATTATCTATGGAAGGTACCATGGTTGCCACCCAAGCTAGACTTCATATATGTGTGAGTTTATTCATCTCCATTGCATTAGGGTTAATACGATTAGAAGTTTACATGAGAAAGATAAGATTGTTTTCTGTTTCCAGTTCGGCAAGAGCAACATGTGTTTTCTGTACATGCTGAAAATGTTCTTAGACTTAAAAAGAAAACAAATGCAGTCACCACATCTAAGGACTGGTAATCTGCAATATGTTACCAAGGACCTTTTTTGGATTCCACAAAAATACACATCAGCAAACATCTGTGTCTCAGAGTATTATCATTGGGTGAATGCACAAGATGGGGCATGTGATGGCTTGTATTTTTTATCTTGAATATGCGCAGTGGAATTATACTCCCTGATGAGGTGCAACATCAGTAGGCTGGCACAGGGAACAAGGAAGTAGAAGCCAGCCATCAATTGTTTTTTGAAAATGGTGGAATAGGGGTGGACCAGAGGCAGTATTAAAAAGGTTAAATATAAACAGAAAGGTGTAAGAACATACTGTATGTAAGTGCAATTGTTTACCTACAGTGTTTTATACACAGTTGGTGTTCTTTAGAGGGGGCCGCTTAAAATCGTTGTTCTTGTATTTACTTAAAAATAAGTAGATGTGAAAGCAGAGTGCAGTTGCACTCTTCAGGGCAATTGTGCCATAGCTTAGTAAATGAGGAGAAGCTCTGCTGACTTCTATCATCCAATTATGTGCAAGCAAAAATGCTGTTCTTCCCTCGCGTGTGATTGGGTATATTTCGAAAGTGAAGCTTTCCATTATCTACTAAGCTGTGGAGCAAATGCGTGTGAAGTAAAGTATATCTGCATAAACACCCTTGTAGCAACTTTCTGCTACACCCTGCCCATTACCAATAGCAAGCCATAGATTATGTGATTTTCTTTACTGCAACCACAATCAGTGTGGATAGGGTAATCTGTCCCACTGAGATATTGTGTTCTCCCTGCAGAGGAAGGGGAGGGGCATGGAGCCTTCCGACCGAAAAAACACACAGTGATTATTGCTAGTGGCTATTGCCGCTGACATGCTGGTTGTATTCAAGTTGATCAATGAATCGACTTAAGACAATCAGCCTGCCCATAGATGGATCAAATCTTGGCTGGTTCAACAGAATTCGATCCTTCTATGGCAAGCTTAAAGGTGAGAGGTCTCCACATTGGGACAAACAATGCCAATGTATCATGTGGCAGTCTTTGGGTCTGGCAGGAGAAGATGTTTAGGCTTCTTGCAGATGGATAGTATAACTGAAACATACACTATATTGTCAAAAGTATTATGACGCCTGCCTTTACATGAACTTTAATGGCATCCGTAGGGTTCAATATTGAGTTGGCCCACCCTTTGCAGCTGTAACAGTTTCAACTCTTCTGGGAAGGCTGTCAACGAGGTTTAGGAGTGTGCCTATGGGAATGTTTGACCATTCTTTTAAGAAGCACATTTGTGAGGTCAAGCACTGATGTTGGCTACCAGTCTCCGCTCTAATTCATCCCAAAGGTGTTTTATCGGGCTGAGGTCAGGACTCTCTTCAGGCCAGTCAAGTTCCTCCACCTCAAACTCATTCATCCATGTCGTTTCATTCATCCATGTGTATAATACAAATATAAGCCGCCACACAACTTTGGAATAGAGTAAATAAGGTAAAGCGGAACAATGTAGGGCTAATACCTGTGTAAAGATATGGAAATTACCCACATCTAAAGATAACAAACCAAATCTACGTATATTAATACATGACTAGATCTTAAAGTGTCACCACGTGACCTTACTAAACATATTAGTGTGCCAACGTATAGTAAAGGCTTGCAAATAATAACAATGAATTGAGAAAGTGCATAAAGTGACTGGAATCCAAACAAATGAAAATAAGGGTGACTTCACCACAGGAAAGTGCATGAAGTGACTAGAGTCCAAATAAATGTGGATAAAGATGGCTTCACCATAAGGAGATCTTGAAGATGGAACAACAGCTTGACAGAAGTGCCACCACCAATGGTAGAAAAGGGGGCTTACCAAATATAAATGACTAGGGAAGGTATATACTGCCCAAGTCACCAAAGGCTTGTTTCGATCACCCTGATCTAAACAGCTAGTCCTGGATCCAAACGGCTAATCGACTTGATGATCCTAAATCACAGTGTTAATGATAACCTCATAGAGGCTCGGTAACCACATGTCATGCAAGAAATATTGAAAAGAACTTGCATAACGTGATACCGTATGAACAGTGTTGTTAATTAAAAATAGAATAAAACTCACATGTTAAACGCTCATCATAGGCTTGTCAGATGTTATGGTACCAAAAACTATGTTGTGGATGGGTCCACCCAACGCGTTTCGACTAGAAATGTCGTCATGTTGACAAAGTTGGGAGCATATGTAGCGCTACCCCCTCAGGAGCCGCTGATTGAATTGGGATCGGCGTATTAAGTTACCTCTCTGTGATGTCTAGGGGTGAAGGTATTGAGTAGAGCAGTAATTGAATGTCCAGTCTGCAGGTGAAGTTTTCTGAATGCTTTATTTCTTGGCCCAACACGACCAACATCAACTTGAGGTAGACAGGAAAGCCTGATGAAATAAAGAAAACTCTGCAGTATCAGGCTTTGGATAGTGAAAAGCAATCCTGCTTTGCTACAGCTGTAACAGTACGTCGCCACTCTAGCCAGAGTGGGTGAATTGCCCCTGGACAGACTCCTGCCACGAGCCTGGCAGCCGGAGCGTCACTTTAAGTTATGGTTGGAGCCCTACGGCCGACACGGACATGGACACAGACTGACTAGGACTCACAACATACAATGGACCTAAAGTGTGCGCTGGCCCTAATGGACGGTACGCCAGAATAAGGGGGCATACCCTGTTAAATGATAGATGTTGTGGAGAGGAATGAACCTGGGAATTCCTGTGACATGGGATGGGGGGGTGGGCGAAGTGCGCCGGAAATCTCGTGCTGAGACAGGAAGCCAACGGAGCCCGGAGGGAGGCGAGGAGATTATATAGGCCCCCCGGGCTCCTCCCATAAACACAGGCCACTGCTCGGCCTTATCACTTATGGTTGGAGCCCTACGGCCGACACGGACATGGACACAGACTGACTAGGACTCACAACATACAATGGACCTGAAGTGTGCGCTGGCCCTAATGGACGGTACGCCAGAATAAGGGGGCAAAACATTCAGGTAGGGTTATAGTTTTATTAAGTCAGAACATTAGTGAGCAAGTTTGGCGAAGGCTTGTGCCATCTCCGCCTGAGGGTCAGGAATGTACCTAGCGAAGCAGGCAGACTTCCACCTGCCTAGTTTCTTAATGATATGGTCGGGGACCCCGTGTCGCGAGGCGGTTGAGGCTGCTCCGATACGAAAGGAGTGGCCCGAATACTGGGTAGGATTGAGGTGCAGAGTCCGAAGGAGGATCCTCACGTGTTTAATGAACTGGCTGGTGTTCAGAGGTTTGTCCGGAAAAGGGAGTAGAGGAGCGGAGTCTGATTGGGCTGGCAAAAGTAAGAGTAGGCGGTCCAACACGGTCACTGGGCACCAGGCGTTACCCGTCTTGTAAATGGCGATATCTAAGCCGGGGCCTGACTGCTGTGTTTTGGTGGTAGTGAGGTGAAGCGTGAAGCGGTCTTGATGGCGGACCAAGTGTTGTCTGCGCAGGACTTGGCCGGCAGGGCTGTTGAAGGCAAACTCGCTGGGTCGGAGGAAACCGTAATACGCTAGGTAGATGGCCGCTTGAATGACCAAGCTAGGCAGGAGGCCAAAAGGGGATGTGGCGAGGATGGCGGACAGGTCTCTAAATATGGTGCTGGTAATGGGCAGGCATTTGGCGTTGACGACTGGTTGTTGCTTCTGGACTGCGCGTAGGGCAGCTTTGACTGCGTCGGACGTAAACAGTGAAGGCTTCGCCGGATCTTGTAAGGTCAGAAAGTGCTGGACGCCCGCCAGGTAGAGACGGATGGTGTTGTATGAAAGGGACTGGCAAGTGTGACAGTAGGAGATGAAGGCCAGTACGTGCTTGACACTCGGGGTGGTGTTAGCGGAGTGGCGCGTCAAGAACTTGGTAAAGGTGTCCCAAGCCGTGTGATAGGCTTTGAGGGTATTGCGGGAGAGAGACTGGTTGATCAGCTGGGTAGCTTGCAGTAGGTGATGTGTCAGTCCAGGGTCAGTTGAGACCAAGGAGGGATAGGGGCTGAAGATGGATCAGCTGCGGGTTTCTGCTGGAAAACAAGAGGCATAATTAAAGCGGGACAAGGCGTCTGCGGCGAGATTACACTTGCCGGAGAGGAAGGAACAATGCACATTGAATTGGTGTAGTAAGGACAGTTGCACTAGCTGACGTAGGAAGGACATTATAGCAAGAGACCTGGACCTGCCCTTGTTGATAATGTCGGCTGTGGCCTGGTTGTCGGTGGTGAAGGTAACAGTTTGTCCAGCCCAGCTGTGGCCCCAGAGTTGGGCGGCTGCTACGATTGGGTACAACTCGAACAAGGAGGACGTCTGGGTGAAGTCCGGGATCGCTAGTATTTCTGGCGGCCACGGTCCTGCGAACCAGTGGTGGCCAAAAATAGCTGCAAAACCTGTGGAGGCTGCGGCGTCGGTCACTACTTGTGGGGAAAGGGGTGACACTGACGGTATAAACATTGATATACCGTTCCAGTTGGTGAGAAATTCTTCCCACATCGAGAGGTCCGCTAAGGCTGCGGTATTCAACCTGAGAATCTGATCAGGGTCCTGTGCATGGGAAAGGAAGACCAGAAGGCGTGACACGAAGGATCGGCCCTGAGGGATGATCCTTACTGCAAAGTTTAGCATTCCCAGGAGGGACTGCAGCTGCTTCCTGGTGCAGCCCTGCGTTTGGGTGAAACTATGTAGGACTGCCCTGATGCGGGTCAGTTTGTCGGGGGGAGGCTGGCTTGCATGGAGGTGGTATCCAGATTAACTCCGAGGAAGGTAATGGAGTGTGCTGGGCCTTCTACTTTGTGTTCTGCGAGGGGGACGTTGAGATTCTTGAAGACGAGTCTCAACTTTTGGAGGTCTCCTGGAGGCGTGTCGGGTTGTTCAATTAGCAAAAAGTCATCCAAGTAGTGGATGACTTCTTGACACTGGGCTTGGTGCACGAGAATCCAGGTGAGAGTCTGTGCGAAGGTGTCGAAGACTAGACTTGGAGCCAAAGGTCAGCTTGGTGGCGAAGTAGTATGACTCTCTCCATTTCATGCCATGCCAACACCAGAGGGACGGGTGGATAGGCAGGAGTTTAAAGGCATCTGAGATGTCGGCCTTGGAGAGCCAGGTGCCCGTGCCGGTTTTGATTATGGCTTGGATTGCCATGTCTACAGACGCGTATTTTAGGGAGAACTCCTCCGAGGGGATCTAGGAGTTCAGGCTGGGGGTGGGGGAAGAATGAGGCGCAGACAGATCGTAAACTAAACGTGTTTTATTTGAAAACTTGCCCTTGACAAGCCCAATAGGGCTGACTCTCCAGGTGCTGAAGGGGGGTGTGGTGAAGGGGCCTATGATGAAGCCTCGCTCTAGCTCTGTCTGTAAGAGCTGGTCTATGACCTGCTCGTCTGTGGCAGCTGAGCGCAGGTTTCTACATTCGTGCGTTGTGTGGGGCAGTGAAATGAGGCCTGTGTGGAACCCTTCTGTGAAGCCTTGGACGAGGAAGGTGGTGAGGGAGGGGGTGGGGTAGGAGGTGAGGTAGAGCTCCAGCCAGGGGATGTTTATGCGGCCTAGTCAGGTCTTCTTTTGTTGCTTGACTAGGCATAGGGTCCTGGGGTGCGCTCTATGGCACGTAAGGCAGACATGGAGCAGACGGCATTGGCTGAAGTTGCAGGAGCCATGGTTAAAATTATTGCAGATGGCCGCGCCGCCTAGCGTCTGTACTGGGCGCCCAAACTTGTCGGCCTGGGACGTCTGCTGGGTGGCCGGCAGGCCCGGAGCTGCCCTCGAGGTCGAGGGGAGTTCGAACGGGTGAGTGTTGGTGGTGGTGTTGGTGGTGTTGGCGCACCAGGTGGCGGTGTGAGTGGAGGACTGGCAAACAGCGCATAATGGTGAGCGCAGGCCAGCAAAGTGACGGCAGAACAGCTCGGTGTCCATGACACTCCAATCTGTAGCTGTCTGGAACTGCAGCAGCCTGGCCGCTGCTTTGGCTGAGAAGGAGCGGTGGTAGTCATAGAATGAAAACCCTCCGTACTTGTAGCCCAAATCCACTATGGTGTGGAGATAAAGGTCCAGCTCTTCCCTCCTACTGGGGGAGGCGGAGCATAGGACGTCTCTGAGCATGCCAAAGGCCAAGGCGAATTCCGGGACCGATAGTTTACGGTTAAGCCTTGGGTCTTTGGCCTTGAGGACCACTGAGACGTCTCCCCAGGCGTAGGCCTTGTTCTCGGCTAGGTCGTGTACTGAGATGAGGAGGGAGGCTAGGTTGATGTCCTTGCCGTCCAGGATGTCCTTCCTGATGTTGGCAGGTACCAAGTGGGCTGGGAGGACTACGGAGCACTTGCCTGCGGGTGTAAGCAGGGGAGGTATTAGCGGTTGCACTGTAGACGGGGTGAGCGTGGGTGGATCGGGGGAAGCTGTAGGAGGGCGAGCCTCCAGAAGCATCATTCTCGCCTGTACGTCTGTAATTGTGGTGGAGAGTGTTGCGACCATGTTGTGGAGTTGGGACACGGCGGTGGATATGGAGTGTAATGAGGTTCGCTGGGTGCTCGGTCCGGGTGAGGCTGGCGGGGAGTTGTTTGAAGCAGGAGGTGGGAACAGGAGCCTGAAGAGTTCTGCCTTCCTGGCTGTGGACGGAAAGGGCACATGCTTGCGCCTCAACTCCGCTGTTAACTTGGGGATGGTCCATCCCCTGAAGGAGCGTGCGCTGCCGCTCTCTGAAGCGGGGGGCGGTGAGGAAGGGGCAAAAAGGTCTTCGCTGCCGTCCTGAGACATGACTCAGGGTAAATCGTGCCCTGGGTACGGAGTCTTGTCTAGGAGGTCGAGGTGGGACGAGCAGGAACCTGCAGGGGTGTGATAAAACGTGTTGTTTCCGTGTCGTGCCGGGGATGGGGGATCCACCTCTTTTTTTTTTTTTTTTTTACCTGTAGAATTACTGAACCTGGTGTGCAGGGGAAGCTGGTGAGCTTGACTGACCTGTGGAGAAATGATAATACATAAGGACGGGGGCTAGCCAAGCTCAAATGTTGTAAGCGACCGACGAAGGGGGTGAGGCGGCGATGGCTTGGTGGCCGAAATGTCCCATGACAGAGGCCTGAAGCGGTGCATTGCGGGTGTGGCTGACAACGCGGGGGCTCTGGAGCATGTGCCGAAATGAGGGTGACACTGTTGGGGAACGTTCGGGGCAAGCCTGCCAGCGGGAACGTGCAGGGGTTGAGATCTGGACTTGTGTCAAGTAAATGAGTGACAGAAATTCCCATGGCAGAGATGCGAAACTCTGGAGCATGTGCTGAAATGGGGCTAAGAAGAGAGGGGCCTGTTTGGGTCCGGAATGTGTGTGAGGATGTGTGTGGTCTTGCTGGGGCGTGTTTGTGGTAGGGCGAGTAGCTGAAATGACCCATGACAGAGGCATGAACCGGTGCACTGTGGTTGTGGGTGACTACCGGGCTCTGGAGCATGTGCTGAAAGAGGGGGCCATGGCGGATTTGGCCACATGTGGAATGGGGTGAAGCTGCAGCTGAGAAGGTGTTTGTGTACCCCCAAGACGTACTGCAGGTGGGCAAGTGAGGGAACATCCCATGAGAGAGGCGTAACAATGTGTTGTCATGTGGTTGGCGACTGCGGAGCTGTGGAGCATGAGCTGGGAGTGAGGCCGCTACTGATCGGGGGTGCCGCGGCTGGTATGCGTGTGGGTGTGATGCGTGGGGAGCGCAGGCTGTGTGAGGCATGATTTGGAGGCGAGTGGGGTGTGTCTGGAATTGCTGTGAAGCAAAATGGAGGGAACAATGGATGGGGTGACTGGAGAAGCCTGATGATGCACCGCATGAAAAAATAGTGGCGTGAGTGCTTGTGCGTGACCGAGCATCGGAAAGGTGTACAGCAATGGGTACTATGGCAGGGGATGCAGTGCTGGGTATACGTGTGTTCCCAATGTGGTGCACGGTATACCATGTGTTGGGGACTGAGAAAGCCGTGGGGCTGGGAGGTCGGTGAACCGGAGAAGCTGCAAGTTGGTCTTCTAAGGTAGAGTTTTTTTTTTTTTAACTACAATAAACCAGGGGAAGAAAAGGAAGGAGAAGGAAAAAAAAATGGCAAAACACAAATAAACAAACAAGAAAAGAAAAAAAAAAAAACAGTTTAAATGACATGAATACCAAAGGGGAGCTAGTTGTAGCTGTGCCAAAGGATCGGTGCACGTATGTGAGGCGTGTGACAACAAGTGGACTACAGTTCAGTATGCAGGGTAAGGAAAATATTGATAGGTATGGGGCGGACTGCACAAGTTGCGGTTGGGCATTGTAATCACAGTTTTTGCTGTTGCTTAATGAATCTGTGACTACAAGAATATTCCAGTTTGCATTGTCAGTGACCGAGTTTAGAGTTAACCAGTAACACTGCAGAAAAATACTATGGTAATACATCTGCTGTGGTAAGCATTATGAATATACATTTGTGGGTTTAAACTGATAGTAAGGTGTGTAGACATGTGTGGTGTGACGAAAGTGCGTGGGCGTTTGTGACAGTGAGTAGACAGTGCAAGGAGCGGGTAAGGAGTATGTATTGACATGTTTAAATGCCTGGGAGCTGCCAGCGTGTGGGATACGTTGGTGCGGTGGGGGCTGAAAAGAATGGCGAGCCCGCGGTGGGAAGGGGCTCGGGAGACGGGAGAGCAGAGCCTACCTTGCGGCGGTCGGACGAGAACCGAGGGACGCCCCTGTGTCTGCGGAGGTGGCTGGATGCCTTGGAAGGCACGGATGGCGCGGATGCGGCGGCGGCTGCGAGGGATGACGCAATCGAAGTGCGCCGGAAATCTCGTGCTGAGACAGGAAGCCGACGGAGCCCGGAGGGAGGCGAGGAGATTATATAGGCCCCCCGGGCTCCTCCCATAAACACAGGCCGCTGCTCGGCCTTATCACTTGTTGGAAGGAACAAGTCTCTGACACCGACTTGGCTCTGATTAAATTAAGATGCCAGATTAGGCCTCTGCCACAGGCTCAATGCTGACAATGCGAACAGCAGAGCGAATCCTCCCAATTAATCACGTTAGGGTCACCGTATGACAGTATAGTGTACCTGTCAGTATCCAGTCACCAAATCCCCGATGGTTCGTTCAAGCCCTTTTGGATAACCTGCCTCCGGGTTCTCCTCAAGCCGATCCCCCAATCGAACAGCATACAGCTTGGGATCTCTTCAGTAGAAGTGGGGACCCAGTAAGTCACTGGGGCCCCTTTGTGGCATCAGTTGCTCCAGGCCAGGAGGGCCCAGAGTCAGGAACTCTGCGTAGTGCGCGACCCCAGGCCAGGTAGGCCATAGTGGTGGGGCCCACGATGTGCGCACACCCTAAAGGTGGGTGCCACACCTGGAACCAGGAACCCGCGAAGAACCCAGAACGGCCTCCGCCACAGAAATACCCCCTCCCAGCATGCACAGCGAGGCCCAACTCCTCTCATTGGCTGCTGGGAGGAAGCGACTCCGCCTGGACCCCTCTGGCGCCATCTACTGCCCAGGGATGGCACAACATCCCTGGAACGTAGACTGACCCACAGAACAATCCAGAATTTGGCAACAGACAAATTTAACAAAATTAAGAATGAGAGCAACTTATCTCTCTCATTCTTCCACTAACTTTAGCGTAGCGCCCTTTCTGAAAGTAAAGGGGGCGCTACACATAAAATTGTCCAAAATGTCTTGGTATGCTGACGCCTTAAGGGTTCTCTTTACTGGAACTAAGGAGCCAGGCACAACTCCATAAAAGCAACCCCACACCATAATCCCCCCTCCACCAAATGATTTGGATCAGTGCACAAAGCAAGGTTTGGGTTGAACGAGTGGAGACTGCAAGCCAGGCCTTCTATTCCACATCAGTGCCTGACCTCACAAATGCGCTTCTGGAAGAATGGTCAAACACTCCCATAGACACACTCCTAAACCTTGTGGACAGCCTTCCCAGAAGAGTTAAAGCTGTTACAGCTGCAAAGGGTGGCCAACTCAATGTGGAACCCTACGGACTAAGACCGGGGTGCCATTAAAGTTCATGTGAGTGTAAAGGCAGGCATCCCAATACGTTTGACAACATAGTGTAAGTAGTGTAGTAATGTTATTTTATAGTCCAATGAGCTACCAGGTGACACAGGAAGCTGCAAATCTGCATACAAATATTGTGGCAACTAAATAGTCCACATATTTATTTTAACTGGTTATTTAGATGTTGGCTAGTATTTAAATATAAATCATAACATGTATAAATATCATAAGATCTAAAAGTGTACAAAATGTTAAAAAGTTACTTTAGTAAGTGCATTTTTTTTTATTATTATTATTATTATTTAACTTGGACTCAAATATGTCAATGACAGCAATTTGTTACTAATCATAGCTACTATGAGTCAAAGTTATTTCTATAACTCATCTTCAAAGTGATTTTAACAACTTAATAATTATATTTGAAACTGCTACTGCATTCATTTGGTTACCCCTTTTGCAACTTAAATGCATTAAAAATATTTTTGTATCTTTCCTCATTTGTAGACATCGCGAATGAAGTGCTATTAGCTCTCTTCACCATGGAGATGATTGTAAAAATGTATGCCCTTGGTTTCCAGTCATATTTTATGTCACTTTTCAATCGGTTTGACAGCTTCGTAGTCTGCACAGGGCTGCTTGAGGTCATGCTAGTGGCCAGCGATATCATGTCACCTCTTGGAATATCTGTTCTGCGTTGCATTCGGCTACTTCGAATATTCAAGATTACACGGTAATCACATAGGAGAATGTACAAGATGTATAGCTTATGATGTAAAATGTTTGAATATACACAAAAAGACACAGACCAGAATGTAACTCTATTTAGGAAACTGCCGTTCTGTAGATATCATTTAAGGTTCAGAGATTTATATCAGCTTATACCATGTCCTTTAATATCAAGCAAAGAAAAAACTCACACATAAGCCCAGTTAAAGTCAATGGAAAAGAAAGGGGACACAGAGATAAAAAATGTACACATGACGTAACCCTTCTCCACCCTATCCAAGATTAAAAATTGCCTGAATATACAGAACATTTACAAGCGTTTAGATCTTTTCCACTTGCTTATTGATCTTTGCTTGTAATTTCAGTATTTTTCACCTAGCTATCACATCGAAAAGCATATGTATTGTGGGGGGAATTTACTAAATGACTGGTGCATGGCAACCAATGAGCTTTTATCTGTTATTTTCAAAGCTTTATCAAACAACCTGAATATCAAAGATGATTGGTTAGTATGCACAGCTGTTTAGTAAATTCACCCTTGTGCTTATTGCAATATGATAATAAGTAAAGAAGATGTTCCTTTGCCTTTTTACATTGAGGCAAATAAGGCCATTGCCTTCCACCTTCACACTGTCCTATTCACTATAATTGGTTGCTCCACTAGCTAATATGAATGTGCAGGAGGCAGGTGGGCAAGCGGGAGAAATGTAACAGAGTGCCTTTTTACCCACCATGCTCAGATGCAGGTATTTTCCATTTCCACAACTCCCTGGGTTCCATGACATGTCCAGAAAAAATAAGTTTCTCTGCTTCCTTCTGTAAGCAGCTCCACACCTGATGAGACAGATGTAGCTGGGAAAGTGATTTGCAGCCAGGTGAAAGGCCCTCCACTGTCAAAACTGGCATGCAGACAGCCAGACAGGAGCCATCTCCCCAACTGCTACCAGGGTACTCCATTTCCAGTGGGGTGATATTTGCTCTTGTACCTGGGATTGCTCCAGCTGTTCACCTGTGTTACCAGAGCTACCCTGGACCTGAGGGATGCTGTCTTTAAGCCCTGCTGGGATTTGTAGCTCTACCAGGGCTGTCAAGCCTTATAGATCATATTTGTCCAGGAGAAGTGCAAGCTTTGCTGCTTTAGCACTACATAGCTCAGCGTGCCTTGCAAGCATTATGCAACTACTTATAGTTCCACAAAAGCTTGTACCTAAAGCCCAGTACACATTATTGGATTTCCATTGGAAAAATCCATGGATCTTTGTCTGAAGGGCGTTGGCCGTTAACTTGTTCTGCATATAGACGGCAGAACTTTTTCAGCCAACAAACACGAAACTACATGGTTTTTCAGCTCTTTAGCGCCACCCTTTGGGAAACTTCTGCTTGTATGATGGTTAGCATTGGTTTGGAGCATGCGTGTTTGTAGTTTTGATTTTAGACTGACGGACTTGTGTACACACGATCTGTTAATCCAACGAAACACATTTGTTGTTAGACAATTTGAGAGCATGGTTATCCAACATTTGTTGTCGGAAATTCCGACAACAATTGTCCGATGGAGCATGCAGACGGTCGGATTATCCGACAAAACCCTTCCATCACACAATTGTTGTCGGAATATCTGATTTTGTGTACGGGCCTTTAGAGGTGACTTTGTCCAGCAGAAACGCAAGCTCTGCTGTAGCACTACATATCTCAGCCTGCCTTATCAAACATCATGCTTCAAATGTCACATTTTGTTCAACAGAAGTGCAAGCTCTGCTGTTACTAAAGGCCCGTATACACGATCGGATATTCCCCTACCCTTCCAACAAAAAAGTGTAAAAAATAAATAAAAACAGTACCCAGGTTTTTGATAAACAACTCCTTTATTAGAAATGAAGAATGCCCCCTGCCCCAAAGCACCCCCCCCCCCATGTTGAGGGCATGTGGCCTGGTATGGTCCTTTTTCCTGACCTGACCTGCCGGGCTTCATGCTCGGATTAGGGTCTGGTATGGATTTTGGCAGGGACTCCACGGCTTCTTTTTTTTTTTTTGGCGTGGGGATTCCCCTCAAGATTCATACCAGACTCAAAGTCAGATCCCATTTATTGAAGCTGCATGGAAGTCGGTCATGAACAGGGCAAAGTCGGATCAGAAGTCGTGCAACTTCTGTGTTGGAATAGTGTGAACATAGTCTTAAACCTACAGGGAGCACATTTTTTTAAGGCCTACTGCAGATTTGTGTGTCTTTTTGTTTTGTGAAACACACAGTTCTCTGAGCCACGGTGATGTTTCAGTTCAATGTGGAAAATACCACTCATGTTAAAATTCATGATTATATGCACTTTTATTTTATCAGATATTAACCTGCCTATCGGTATTCCCAAGTCTGGCTCGGGGTAAATCTTACATACCAAAAGCGGTAACCCCGAGCCAGACTTGGGATCGCATTGCAGGATACAGGGGAAGTTACTTACCTTGTCCCTAGATCCTGCGATGTGTCCCCGCTGTGTGTGGGAGCTGTCATCTCGCTCGATTCACACACTGGTGACTGCGGAGTGCCGCCGCTCTACGTTCACGAGTGGCGTCAAATTCTATAGGTAAAAACACAGTATAGATACTATATACTGTAAGTATACTTAAAGATTACAGTACTGTATCAAATAATTACACATCCCCTTTGTCCCTAGTGGTCTGTCCAGTGTCCTGCATGCAATTTTATATTATAAAAACTGTTCTTTCTGCCTGGAAACTGGAAATTGTCCATAGCAACCAAAAAGTGTCCGTTTATGTCAAAAGTGGTTTTAGAGCAGCTAGAAAACAGCGATAATAAATTATAATCACTTGCAGAATTGAGCGATAGCGATTTGTGGGTAAATTCGTCATCAAACACTGAAAATAATGACACTGACAATTTTGCAACTGAGCAAATTTCAGTGTTTTTGATTTGATTACATTATTGAATAATTTTTATTATAATTACATTATTATTTGTTATAATTGTAATTATTTATTATATTATATTTTATGATTTTGTGTTTCAAACTTTATCATACCCGGGATGTCTACTAGACTCTTGTTTGGACAGATTTAAGTGAGTTATTTCTAAGATTTGCAGGCCTACAATATAAAATGCCAAATTTCCATGCAAAACAAATGTACCGCTTTCAGCACCTAAAATCTGACATAATCATACCGCCAGGGAGGTTAATAGGTTTATACACAAAGCGCTACATGTATTCACTTTTTTGCAACCAGTGTGGTGTATCACATAGAATGTTTAGCAGCTGTGCATGTTTATTATAGATTATTAACACTAGGATTTAGTAGCACTATATTTATATCAATGTTTGGCGCTGATTGTTTTCATTTATATTTATATTTACTAAATGTGGAAAATATGGTTTTCCCAGTTTTTTTATATTATTCTATAAATTGTTTTATTATGGGGGAGATATTTTTTGAAAACTATGAGATATGTGCAATATATTGCTTCACATTTCTACAGTGAACAGCAAAAAATTTTTATGGTAGAGGTTGTAAATTATATTTTTGTAGTGCTTGTATAGGTCTTATAACATACTGTATATCCGGTGATGGGGGACCCCCTGCTTTTGTTTATATTACAAACTTTTTTGTCTTGCCCCATTTTATTTAAATTATAAATTGCATTACTGTATAAAATGTTTTATCTTTGCGAAAATTGAGACTAAAGAAATTCAATATATTTCTCAACCACTGACCTGGAATGCAGTCAACAGAAACAGCATATGACAGCCAGGCATCCAACCAACGGCGGATCCAGGGGGGGGGGGGGGGGCAACAGGGAAATTGCCCCTCCCGAGACAATCATGTCACATTGGCTTTTAAAAAAAAAAAAAATTCAGGGTAGTGTGTACTGCCCGTGCCCTCTGCAGTTTGCACCTAAAGCTACGTAGTGTGTGCTGCCTGTGTCCTCTGCAGTGTGCACCATAAAGCTGCGTGGTGTGTGTACTGCCTTTGTCCTCTGTAGTTTGCATCTAAAGCCACTTGGTGTGTACTGCCCGTGTCCTCTGCAGTTTGCACCTAAAGCTACGTAGTGTGTACTGCCTGTGTCCTCTGCAGTGTGCACCATAAAGCCAAGTAGTGTGAACTGCCTGTGTCCTCTGTTTGCACCTAAAGCTACTTGGTGTGTACTGCCCGTGTCCTCTGTAGTTTGCACCTAAAGCTACGTAGTGTCTGTACTGCCCGTGTCCTCTGCAGTTTGCACCTAAAGCTATGTAGTGTGTGTACTGCCCGTGTCTTCTGCAGTTTGCACCTAAAGCTATGTAGTGTGTACTGCCTGTGTCCTCTGCAGTGTGCACCATAAAGCTACGTGGTGTGTGTACTCCCTTTGTCCTCTGTAGTTTGCACCTAAAGCTACTTGGTGTGTACTGCCCGTGTCCTCTGTAGTTTGCACCTAAAGCTACTTGGTGTGTACTGCCCGTGTCCTCTGCAGTTTGCACCTAAAGCTACGTAGTGTGTGTACTGCCTTTGTCCTCTGCAGTTTGCACCTAAAGCTACTTGGTGTGTACTGCCTGTGTCATCTGCAGATTGCACCTAAAGCTACTTAGTGTGTACTGCTATTGTCCTTTGCAGTTTGCACCTAAAGCTACTTGGTGTGTACTGCCCGTGTCCTCTGCAGTTTGCACCTAAAGCTACGAGGTGTGTGTACTGCCTTTGTCCTCTGCAGGCCATTAGTATGTCTGGAAGGACAACAAGGAGAGGCAGAGAGTTCACGAGGGCAAGCAGGCTCTGCATCTAGAGGCAACAGTGCTGGTCGTGGACACGGTGCATCCTCATCAGCACGTGGCCGTTGGACACGCTCGTCCTTGTTTTCGGCAGCTGGCTGTGTTGAGCCGCAACATGCCGAAGACTTGGTAGAGTGGATGACCAAGCCGTCCTCATTCTCCTCATTCTCTCTCACCCAGGCTCAGGGTAATTTGTCTGGCAAAGCAGCTGCCAAGGCATCCTCTTCCCTCTGCTCAATGGCATCAGTCACTCCTTCACTAGCCCCACCATGTCCTCCTGAGGAGTCCCCCGAACTGTTTGACCACAGTGTTGGGGGTGGGTGTATGTGACTAAATTATAAATTGCATTACTGTATAAAAAATGTTATCTTTGCGAAAATTGAGACTAAAGAAATTCAATATATTTCTTAACCACTGACCTGGAATGCAGTCAACAGAAACAGCATATGACAGCCAGGCATCCAACCAACGGCGGATCCAGGGGGGCAACAGGGAAATTGCCCCTTCCGAGACAATCATGTCACATTGGCTTTAAAAAAAAAAAATTCAGGGTAGTGTGTACTGCCCGTGCCCTCTGCAGTTTGCACCTAAAGCTACGTAGTGTGTGCTGCCTGTGTCCTCTGCAGTGTGCACCATAAAGCTGCATGGTGTGTGTACTGCCTTTGTCCTCTGTAGTTTGCACCTAAAGGTACTTGGTGTGTACTGCCCTTGTCCTCTGTAGTTTGCATCTCAAGCTACTTGGTGTGTACTGCCCGTGTCCTCTGCAATGTGCACCTAAAGCTACATAGTGTGTACTGCCTGTGTCCTCTGTAGTTTGCACCTAAAGCTACTTGGTGTGTACTGCCAATGTCCTCTGCAGTTTGCACCTAAAGTTACGTAGTGTGTGTACTGCCCATGTCCTCTGCAGTTTGCACCTAAAGCTACGTAGTATGTTTACTGCCCATGTCCTCTGCAGTTTGCACCTAAAGCTATGTAGTGTGTACTGCCTGTGTCCTCTGCAGTGTGCACCATAAAGCTACGTGGTGTGTGTACTCCCTTTGTCCTCTGTAGTTTGCACCTAAAGCTACTTGGTGTGTACTGCCCGTGTCCTCTGTAGTTTGCACCTAAAGCTACGTAGTGTCTGTACTGCCCGTGTCCTCTGCAGTTTGCACCTAAAGCTACGTAGTGTGTGTACTGCCCGTGTCTTCTGCAGTTTGCACCTAAAGCTATGTAGTGTGTACTGCCTGTGTCCTCTGCAGTGTGCACCATAAAGCTACGTGGTGTGTGTACTCCCTTTGTCCTCTGTAGTTTGCACCTAAAGCTACTTGGTGTGTACTGCCCGTGTCCTCTGTAGTTTGCACCTAAAGCTACGTAGTGTCTGTACTGCCCGTGTCCTCTGCAGTTTGCACCTAAAGCTACGTAGTGTGTGTACTGCCCGTGTCTTCTGCAGTTTGCACCTAAAGCTATGTAGTGTGTACTGCCTGTGTCCTCTGCAGTGTGCACCATAAAGCTACGTGGTGTGTGTACTCCCTTTGTCCTCTGTAGTTTGCACCTAAAGCTACTTGGTGTGTACTGCCCGTGTCCTCTGTAGTTTGCACCTAAAGCTACTTGGTGTGTACTGCCCGTGTCCTCTGCAGTTTGCACCTAAAGCTACGTAGTGTGTATACTGCCTTTGTCCTCTGCAGTTTGCACCTAAAGCTACTTGGTGTGTACTGCCTGTGTCATCTGCAGATTGCACCTAAAGCTACTTAGTGTGTACTGCTATTGTCCTTTGCAGTTTGCACCTAAAGCTACTTGGTGTGTACTGCCCGTGTCCTCTGCAGTTTGCACCTAAAGCTACGAGGTGTGTGTACTGCCTTTGTCCTCTGCAGGCCATTAGTATGTCTGGAAGGACAACAAGGAGAGGCAGAGAGTTCATGAGGGCAAGCAGGCTCTGCATCTAGAGGCAACAGTGCTGGTCGTGGACACGGTGCATCCTCATCAGCACGTGGCCGTTGGACACGCTCGTCCTTGTTTTCGGCAGCTGGCTGTGTTGAGCCGCAACATGCCGAAGACTTGGTAGAGTGGATGACCAAGCCGTCCTCATTCTCCTCATTCTCTCTCACCCAGGCTCAGGGTAATTTGTCTGGCAAAGCAGCTGCCAAGGCATCCTCTTCCCTCTGCTCAATGGCATCAGTCACTCCTTCACTAGCCCCACCATGTCCTCCTGAGGAGTCCCCCGAACTGTTTGACCACAGTGTTGGGGGTGGGTGTATGTGACTAAATTATAAATTGCATTACTGTATAAAAAATGTTATCTTTGCGAAAATTGAGACTAAAGAAATTCAATATATTTCTTAACCACTGACCTGGAATGCAGTCAACAGAAACAGCATATGACATCCAGGCATCCAACCAACGGCGGATCCAGGGGGGCAACAGGGAAATTGCCCCTTCCGAGACAATCATGTCACATTGGCTTTAAAAAAAAAAAAATTCAGGGTAGTGTGTACTGCCCGTGCCCTCTGCAGTTTGCACCTAAAGCTACGTAGTGTGTGCTGCCTGTGTCCTCTGCAGTGTGCACCATAAAGCTGCATGGTGTGTGTACTGCCTTTGTCCTCTGTAGTTTGCACCTAAAGGTACTTGGTGTGTACTGCCCTTGTCCTCTGTAGTTTGCATCTAAAGCTACTTGGTGTGTACTGCCCGTGTCCTCTGCAATGTGCACCTAAAGCTACATAGTGTGTACTGCCTGTGTCCTCTGTAGTTTGCACCTAAAGCTACTTGGTGTGTACTGCCCATGTCCTCTGCAGTTTGCACCTAAAGTTACGTAGTGTGTGTACTGCCCATGTCCTCTGCAGTTTGCACCTAAAGCTACGTAGTATGTTTACTGCCCATGTCCTCTGCAGTTTGCACCTAAAGCTATGTAGTGTGTACTGCCTGTGTCCTCTGCAGTGTGCACCATAAAGCTACGTGGTGTGTGTACTCCCTTTGTCCTCTGTAGTTTGCACCTAAAGCTACTTGGTGTGTACTGCCCGTGTCCTCTGTAGTTTGCACCTAAAGCTACGTAGTGTCTGTACTGCCCGTGTCCTCTGCAGTTTGCACCTAAAGCTACGTAGTGTGTGTACTGCCCGTGTCTTCTGCAGTTTGCACCTAAAGCTATGTAGTGTGTACTGCCTGTGTCCTCTGCAGTGTGCACCATAAAGCTACGTGGTGTGTGTACTCCCTTTGTCCTCTGTAGTTTGCACCTAAAGCTACTTGGTGTGTACTGCCCGTGTCCTCTGTAGTTTGCACCTAAAGCTACGTAGTGTCTGTACTGCCCGTGTCCTCTGCAGTTTGCACCTAAAGCTACGTAGTGTGTGTACTGCCCGTGTCTTCTGCAGTTTGCACCTAAAGCTACGAGGTGTGTGTACTGCCTTTGTCCTCTGCAGGCCATTAGTATGTCTGGAAGGACAACAAGGAGAGGCAGAGAGTTCACAAGGGCAAGCAGGCTCTGCATCTAGAGGCAACAGTGCTGGTCGTGGACACGGTGCATCCTCATCAGCACGTGGCCATTGGACACGCTCGTCCTTGTTTTCGGCAGCTGGCTGTGTTGAGCCGCAACATGCCGAAGACTTGGTAGAGTGGATGACCAAGCCATCCTCATTCTCCTCATTCTCTCTCACCCAGGCTCAGGGTACTTTGTCTGGCAAAGCAGCTGCCAAGGCATCCTCTTCCCTCTGCTCAATGGCATCAGTCACTCCTTCACTAGCCCCACCATGTCCTCCTGAGGAGTCCCCCGAACTGTTTGACCACAGTGTTGGGTACATGCTGCATGAGGATGCGCAGCGTTTTGAAGGGTCCGATGATGGTACACAGCTAGAGGAAGGCAGTAACGTGAGCCCAGAGAGAGGGGGTGCCCAAGAAGGACAGCAATCTGGCAGTCATGTTCTCCCAGCTGCAGCATACTGCCAGGTTTTTTACAGTGATGAGGAGGGAGGGGATGATGAGGTCACTGACTCTATGTGGGTGCCTGATAGGAGAGAGGAGGAGGAGGAGGCACAGGCACATCTCCAACGAGGCAGGATGCCCTGCAGGGGCCAGCTTAAGGGCAGCACACCGACTGCATCACAACGCAGAGCTACGCATGTGCAGGGCGCTGCTGTCTCAGCGTTATTCCAAAAGTTCTTTGGTGTGGGCCTTTTTTGAGACGAGTGCATCAGATCGCACCGCTGCTATTTGCAACATATGTCTCAAGCGTATCTCGCATGGCCAAAACATCACCCGTTTGGGCACCACATGCTTGACCAGACATATGTCAACCTGCCATGCAGTTTGTTGGCAAGCGTACCTCAAAGACCCACACCAAAGAACAAAGGAGACCTCGACTTGCCCCTCATCAGCTTGGATCTCCAACCCCACTATACCCTCAGTCCTCTCTGAAGCCTGCACTGATAGGACTGAAGGTGTAGAATTAGGTGTGTCACAGCCTAGTACATGCGGGCAATCTACTATCGGTACACCAGGCAAATTTCCCTGCCCCAGCTGCTGCAGCACCGAAAGAAGTTCTCTCCCAGCCATCCACATGCCCAGCGGTTGAATGCTAGCTTAGCTAAATTGCTAGCACTTCAACTGCTGCCTTTTCAGTTGGTAGATTCTGCCCCCTTCCGTGAGTTTGTGGAATGTGCGGTACCTCAGTGGCAAGTTCCCAAACGCCACTTTTTCTCACGGAAGGCGATTCCGGCTCTCTAAGGCCCCATACTCACGACCAAACATGTCTGCTGAAACTGGTCCGTGGGCCAGTTTCAGCAGACATGTTCGGTCGTGTGTGGGCGCGAGCGGGCTGAATTCCAGCAAACATTTGCCCGCCGGGCCTTTTCCCAGCAGACAAATATTCCTGGACTTGTTTTAAAACAGTCCGCTGGAATTCTGCCCGCTCGGACATGTACGGTCGTCAGTACAGACCTACCGTACATGTCCAGGCGCCCGCCGTCCCTCGCATGCGTCGAATGACTTCGACGCATGCGTGGAAGCATTTTAAAGGCGGGCCGCCCACGTCGCTGCGTCATTGTCGCGGCGACACCACGTCATCGACGCGGCGACACCGCGGACACGCCCCGCGTATTGTTTACGCGCGGACTTCTGTACGATGGTGTGTACAACCATCGTACAGAAGCCCTCTGGCAGACATGTATGGTGAAAACGGTCCGACGGACCGCTTTCACCATACATGTTTGTTCGTGTGTACCCGGCCTAAGGCTTGTGGAAGGCAATGTCCATGCCTCGCTGGACAGGGCGGTCAGTGGTAAGGTGCATATTACCGCTGACTCATGGTTCAGCAGGCATGGACAGGGACATTACCTATCTTTCACGGCGCATTGGGTGACTCTGCTGGCAGCTGGGAAGGACGCAGGACAAGGTACAGTAGTGTTGGAGGTTGTTCCGCCACCACGCCTCCAAAATGCTACTACTGGTTTTGACACACCTCTCTCCTCCACCCCCTTCTCTTCTTCTTCCTCTGTGGCCTCTTCCTGTGCTGATGTGTCCTCAGAACCAGCGGTGCTCCATAGGCGTTCAAGGGGCTACGCAAGTACGCAGGCAAAGAGATGCCATGCGGTGCTTGAGCTGGTGTACTTGGGGGACATGAGCCACACTGGGCCAGAGGTTCTGTCAGCTCAGAGGTGGTTGACGCCACGCCAGCTTAAGCCAGGAATGGTGGTTTGCGACAATGGCACCAACCTCCTCTCCGCCCTGCGACAGGGACAACTGACCCATGTGCCCTGTTTTTCTCATGTCCTTAATTTGGTGGTGTAGCGGTTCTTGGGCAGGTACCCGGGCTTACAGGATGTCCTGAAGCAGGCCAGGAAAGTCTGTGTGCATTTCCGACGGTCATATAATGCCAGTGCTCGACTGGCAGACCTCCAAAGGGAATACAACCTGCCCAAGAACCGCCTAATCTGTGACATGCCCACCAGGTGGAACTCTACGTTGGCCATGCTGCAGTGGCTGCACACGCAGCAGATGGCCATAAATGAGTATCTGTGCCAATATGGCAGCAGAACTGGGTCAGGGGAGCTTGTTTTTTTTCCCACGCCAGTGGGCCATGATCAGGGATGCATGCACTGTCCTGTCACCATTTGAGGAGGCCACAAGGATGTGAGCAGTGACAGTGCATGCACCAGTGAGACTGTCCCTCTTATTCACATGTTGGAGCACATGCTGCGTGGAATAATGGACAGGGCCCTTTAGACAGAACAGAGGGAGGAAGAGGAGGACTTCCTTACCTCTCAAGGCCCCCTTTATCCAGACAGTGTTCCTGCTTGCCCGCCTATCACACAGGAAGAGGAGGAGGAGAAGGATTGTGTCAGCATGGAGGTGGAGCCTAGCACTCAGCATCAGCAGCAGTCTTCAAGGGATCAATTACAGTCCCAAGGAACCCATGGACTTGTACGTGGCTTGGATGAGGTGGCTGCGGATCATGTTGTCCTCAGTGACCCAGAGGACTCTGCACCGAATGCCTCAGCAAACCTACGTTGTATGGCCTCCCAGATCCTGCAAAGCCTGCGGAAAGACCTTCGTATTCGTGCTATCACGGAGAGGGATCATTACTGGCTGGCAACTCTCCTTGATCCACGTTACAAGAATAAGGTTGCAGACCTTATCTTGCCGGCACAGAGGGAGCAGAAGATGAAACATCTTCGAGAGGCCTTGCGGAAAGGTCTGTGCAACGCGTTCCCAGAGACTGGGGGTTACAACATCCAGGTCCTGGACAACGTGTTGCTGAGGCTTCGGTCAGTCACAGAAGGAGCGGTGGAGAACGTGGCTGTATGACCGATGCGTTCAGACAATTTTTTAGTCTGCCGCCCCAAGGTATGACCGGTTCCAGCAACCATCGCCAGCGTCTGTTTTACATGGTGCGGGAATACCTAGGGGCAAGATCTAACTTGGACACCTTTCCCACCGAAAATCCTCTGGCTTACTGGGTCTTGAGGATGGATCACTGGCCAGAGCTTGCACAGTACGCAATTGAACTACTGGCTTGTCCTGCATCCAGCGTTCTTTCAGAACGCACATTCAGTGCTGCTGGAGGCTTTGTAACCGATCACCGACTCGGTCGATCGACTGACCTTCATAAAAATGAATTAGGCTTGGATCACCACCAGCTACCAAGCACCTGATGCTGATGTAACTGAATTTTTTTTTTTTAAATGTCAGATCCCTTCAAGACTGCCTATGCTGATGCTGAGTGACTATCCTGTTATGCTGAGTGACTATCCTTTTCCTCCTCAATGATCATGCTGATAGCTTGTAAGAACATTTTTGGTTCTGGGCATCACCACCAGTGGCTAAGGCCCAATTTTCTCCCCCTGTTTAACAGGGGCGTGTAATTACAATTTTTGATGCAATACTTTGCAGCGGGCTCATTCCTGCGCTCCAACTAGAGTATCTGTGAGGGGTTGCAGTGGTGTGGCACCAGCACCAGTGCCTAAGGCCCAATTTTTCTGCCCCTGTTTAACAGGGGCGTGTAATTACAATTTTTGATGCAATACTTTGCAGCGGGCTCATTCCTGCGCCCACCAAGAGTAACTGTGAGGGCTTACAGAGTTGTGGCACCAGCGCCAGCACCAAATGCCCAATTTTATTACCACTGTTCAACAATGGCATGTAATTACAATTCTTGATATAATAGTTCACACAGCAGGGTGTTCCAGCGCGCCCACAAAGACTAAATGTGAGGGCTTACAGTGTTGTGGCAACTAGACATGTGCAATTCGTTTAGTTTCTAATTTGTTTTTTAACGAAAATTCGGAAATTCGTTAATTTCGAATTTTCGTTTTAACTAATTTTTTATTTCCGAATTTTCGGACTTCCGAAAATTTCGAATTTCCGAATTTTCGTATTTCCGAATTTTTCAATTTCCGAATTTTAGGACTTCCGAAATTTCGAATTTCCGAATTTTTTTATTGCCGAATTTCGGAATTTTTAATTTCCAAATTTTTCGTTTTTCTTTTTTTAATTTAAAAAATCCCGAATTTTAGAAATTTGGAATTATTCATATTTTTTTTCTTAATTTTCTAATTTTTCATTTTCAATTTTCGAAATTTCGAATTTTCGATTTTTTCAATATCGTATTTCCGAATTTTTAAATTTCCGAATTTTCGCATTTCCGAATTTCGGAAATTAGGATTTTCGGAAATACGAACATTTTTAGTTTTTCTTTTAATTTTAGAAATTCCTAATTTTTGAAATTTCGAATTTTTCATTTTTTATTTTCGAATTTTTCAATTTTAGATTTTTTTTTTATTTTCAAATTTTTAATTTTCAATTTTTCAAATTTCGAATTTTTCAAATTTCGAATTTTTCAATTTTCGGATTTTCGAAATTTCGAAATGTCGAATTTTCAATTTTTTTACTTTTGAATTTTGAAATTTTCAATTTTTCGAATTTTTTATTTTTCGAATTTACGAATTTTTAATCTTCGAAATTTCTAATTTATGAATTTTCGAAATTCGTAATTTTCGCAATTTTCGAATTTTCAAAATTCCGAATTTTCTAATTTTCGAAATTTTTCATTTTCGAATTTTTCATTTTCGAATTTTCGAAATTTTTCATTTTCGAATTTTCGATTTTCGAAATTTCAAATTTTGGAATTTTTCATTTTCGAAAATGAAAAATTCGAAAATTCGAAAAATATTTTTTTTAAAAAAATTTGCAAATTAAAAAAATCTGAATTTTCAAATTTTCGAAATTGTGGAATTTTCGAAATTGTGGAATTTTCGATTTTTTTAATTTTCGAATTTTAGAAATTCCGAAATCTCGAATTTTCTAATTACATTTTTTTCGTACTTCAGAATTTTTTCATTTCCGAATTTTCCGAAATTTTCCGAAAATTTGTTTTTTTTCGTTTCATTCGTTTTTTTTTTCTCGGAAATTTCGTTTTTTCCGTTTTATTAGTTTTTTGCTTTTTTGGAAATCCGAAAATTCCGAATTTCCGAATTTTCGAATTCCGAATTTTCGAATTTCCTGAATTTACGAAAAAAGCAAAAAAACGAATAATACGGATTTTTTTTTTCGATTTTCCAGAATTTTCGAAAAAATAAAAAAAACAAATCAAACAAAAACGATTTTTTTTTTCGATTTTCCTGAATTTACGAATTTACGGAAAAAAAAAACGAAAATAACATAAACGAAAAAAACGTTTTTTTTTGGCAGTGCACATGTCTAGTGGCAACACCTAGGGCCCAAATTTCTGCAAAGTATATACGGCAGGCCCCTACCTTTAAGCAATTAACTTACAATGACTCCTACTTGCAAACGTAAGGAGACAACAGAAAGTGAGAGGAAATCTACCCCTAGGAAGGGAAATTCTCTTCTGTGAGGCCCCGTACACACGTCCGAGGAACTCGACGTGCCAAACACATCGAGTTCAGTGTTGAAGCCGCCGAGGATCTCGGCGAGCCAACTTTCCTCATTGAACAACGAGGAAATAGAGAACATGTTCTCTATTTGGCCCGACGAGTTCCTCGTCGGCTTTCTCGTGAAAAGTGTACACACGACCGAGTTTCTCGGCAGAATCCAGCTCTGATCGAGTTTCTGGCTGAATTCTGCCGAGAAACTCGGTCGTGTGTACGGGGCCTCAGAGGTGTCTCCTGTCCACTGATTCTTTATCACCAATCCTTGTTTCACTAAAAAACCCACATTTTCAAAACATCATTTGTCATTGGGACAGAAAGTGATTTGCAATCTTCTGAACAGATGCACACAGACAGCAAAACAAATGTTTACAGGGGTGATAACCCTTCTCTATTTTTTCAGAAAAGCTTAAAAATAGATTTATGGCTGGAGCTACACTTTAAAAAAAGTACCAGTTTTAAAATGATAAACTTCGAATTTTTTAATTTTCGAATTTTCGAATTTTTCATTTGTTTTTTCTTAATTTTCAAATTTTTCATTTTCAATTTTCGAATTTCGGAAATTAAGATTTTTCGGAAACTCGGAAATACGAAAAAAAATAGTTTTTCTTTTAATTTTAGAAAAATTCCTAATTTTCGAAATTTCGAATTTTTCAATTTTCGAATTTTCGAAATTTCAAATTTCGAAATGTCGAATTTTCAAATTTTTTTTACGGAGGTGGAGTGCTCTATGATTGTCCTTGATGCTCAGTATATTTATTGATAAGGTGAGAGTTCTGTGAGACCAGACACGCTTGTGATCAAGCCACTCATATCCAAGATCTGTGGACATTATAGTTTATTTCTTCTCCTCCTTTGCAGTTTATCTGCTTTATTCACATATGGACTTTATTTTTGTGCATTGACACGTTATTGAGTTAATTTTCATTGATTATTTTATTCACTTTTCCACAATTTTGACACTGCTAGCGTGTTTATAGATTTTGCGTGAGAATTCATTTTCATTTAACATAAGTTCATAGGTACAGTGATTTTGCACCATAGCGATTGTTTCTGAACAGAGGCGAGGGTAAGCTGTTTACCAATGCCTCAATATATTGAGTCTAGCTGCTAATGCCGCGTACACATGATCTGGCTTTTGCACAGCCAAACCACATCGGAATTCCAACGGAATTCTATCGGAGAAAAATAGAACATGTTCTATATGTAAACTCTGATGGAATTCATTGGAATTTCCGAAGAAAAAACTTGGATGGGGCTCCACGCGATCGGAATATCTAATGGAAAAAGTCCGTCTGACTTTTTCCATCGGAAATTCCGATCATGTGTACGTGGCATAAGAGAATAGTGATTGAGAGTCTGAGAGGTTGGGGCATATTTTCAATACCATTATTCAATAAAGCTAATTCTGGTTAATTAGCTTCTGATGCCAATTGGAAGATATATTTCTAATAGCACAACAGCTTATGGCAGAGCCACACTATATTAAAAATATTGCCAGTGAGTCCGCAGTCTCTCCAACATTTTGGAGAATTAGCTGGATTCCTCTTAGATAATCTATAGGGAGTAATGTACCATCTAAAAAATGTTTTTGACAATTCTCAAAGATTAATACAGGATTCAGCTTGAAACATGGCCCCAATGCTGAAAGCCATTATATTGTTGTGAAGGTGGAACTTATCTCAATTTCCCAGCTTAAAGCGGAATGCGCCGTAGGGAACCGGGCAGTGAAGCCGCAATGCTTCACTTCCTGGTTCCCTCACCAAGGATGGCGGTGGGGGCAACAGAGTGACGAGCGATTGCTCGTCTTCTGCTGCTGACGTCGCAGGACGGGTAAGTGTCCTAATACTAAAAGTCAACAGCTGCAGTATTTGTAGCTGCTGATTTTTAATATTTTTTGTACGGCGGAGCTCTGCTTTAAGACATGGGGGTGATGTAACCAAAGTACACTTATACTGAAGCAAGTTATTAAAAGAGAGATGCCTCATAAGTTTTTATTGTCTACCCTGAAAGCTTGTCTATGAAAAATTATGTTAGTGCAAATAAAAAGAGTATCATGGACAGTACTCAATTTTCTCTGTCACAATTGCACTAATATGGCTACAATCACCTCAAGTATTGTGTACTTTAAGACATTTTTCTTATTTTCTTACCTGTTGCTGCCTTTGTGTTTCAGATACTGGACGTCATTAAACAACCTGGTGGCTTCTTTGCTGAACTCTGTCCGCTCCATAGCATCCCTTCTCCTCCTTCTATTCCTCTTCATGATTATTTTTGCTCTTCTTGGGATGCAAATGTTTGGTGGAAAGTTTGACTTTGAAGACCTTGAAGTCAGAAGGAGCACCTTTGATACTTTTCCTCAAGCCCTTATTACTGTCTTTCAGGTACCATATAACAAACATCTGTTATTTGGTTTATAGTGGTTCTAAAGGTAGAAGTTGTTTTCTATGCATTAAGATTAAAAACCTTCTGTGTGCAGCAGCCCTCCTAATACTTACCTAAACCCCCTCTCTGTGGAAAGCCATTACAGAGGGTAGGTAAGTATAACATGTTTGTTATTTTTAAACAAAATTTTAAAGTAACACAGTGCCGTATCGCAAAAAATGGCCTGGTCATGAAGGGGGTAAAACCTTTGGGGGGCTGAAGAGGTTAAGGAATGTGTTCAATTAAGACATGAGATAACAGCTTAAAGCGGGGGTTCCGCGGTCTGGACGTTTTTTTTTTTTTTCTTAATTTAACTCTTGCTATGTTATTAAAATTGTACTCACATCTTTCATGTTTCTACTGCCCCGCATTCACCCTCGGCATGAAATCTGTCTTTATAAAAAGTTCTTCTTGCCGTTTCCATTTTGCTTGTGGGCAGCGTGAAGCTCACAAGCAAATGCTTCCGGGAATTTGATCCGCCATGGGTCACGTGATGAGTAAAATCCCACGATATTTTGTGAATCTGCCTTATGACTTGTCTCCTGGGAAGCGTGACGCTGTGCTCCCAGGAGACACTGGGGCGCTTGGAAATTAAATGACACGCCCACTCCTGCGGGAGTGATACCCGGAAGTGCCTGTATTGTCTTCTGAATGAAGGTATTTTAATCATTTAAAAAATTTACGATAGCGGACTTTACATTTACTTATTATGCCGGTATTAATAAGCTGCAGTTTCTATTGAGGGTGAACCTTCACTTTAAGCACATTGTGCTTATCTATTGCTGTGACTTACAGTAGATGAGGATCAGATCACATTGTATGACAAATTACTGCAGAAATCCAGTTAATTCCAAGGGGTTTGCATTCTTTTTTTTGCCACTGTAGATTGCTATGGGTTACTGTAACGGAAAGTCCCACACTCCGATTGAGTGCTTTCTTCATATACCGCTTCCTATCAGTCTGGATATAGATATCAGATATTCCAGCTGCCCTCAACACACAACGAGACGAGACTTGTTTGTGTGCTAAACATGGAGTGTAACCAGAACATAAATTAACATGAGCTAATTAACTAATCATTTACCCAGAAGAGGTGACTCCGAGATATGACCTGTCAGAGTAGACGTCCCGTCTCCTCTCACCTGCTGTACAATACACATTATCATAGTGTAAACACAGGGCATCTTCACACAATAGCAGGGTCAATTAGCACAGAGAACAGAGATATGGCTGGAGGCGATGGCATGAGCATCTAACAATATGAATGAGTATGAGTATGAGTCACTCTTACAATTAACCCGTTGAGTTCAGAATCAACAAACAGTAAATAGTTCTGGAATATATTGTGGATAATAATTACATAATACTCACATCTCAGGTAGTCCAAAATATAATTTCTCAGTCATCCTATGCCCCTAGTGGACATAGGATGATTTTAGACATAAGATGGTTCGGGGATGTCCCGGGTGAGTCTGTCACAGTTACTTTACAGCAAATAAAGCACTGCTTTACAGATGTGATGAACGCAATAGGAGGCTAATCGCGGCAGTCTGTGTCTAGGGCTGAACTGAGGTTCTTGCATCTAATCAAAGGCAGGGTTACACGGATGACAGATAATTGCTGGATGCTGTGGGTTACAGCACTGTGTTAAGACTTGGTTGCTGTAGGATACATCACAGTAGCAGGGCTCAAAATTTGAAGTCACGAGCCACTAGCCAGGCCTTGAAGTTACTCGCCACCAGTTGCCCCACCCAACCCCTCCCCTGCCCCGCCCCTAAGTCTGCCCCTAAACACACCCTCATAAACGATCTCATGAAATTACATTTTTAAATGTTTTATGCAGAATGAAGTTACAAAAATAAATATTAACAACAATATTACATTACACAGCCCTTGTACCTCTGGACCCCTTTACATTACACAGCACTCTGGACCCCTTTACATTAAACTGCATCCTGCACCTCTGGACCCCTTTACATTACACAGCCCTTGTACCTCTGGACCCCTTTACATTACACAGCCCTTGTACCTCTGGACCCCTTTACATTACACAGCTCTTGTACCTTTGGACCCCTTTACATTACACAGCCCTTGTACCTATGGACCCCTTTACATTACACAGCACCCTGCAACTCTGGACCCCTTTACATTACATTGCACCCTGCACCTCTGGACCCCTTTACATTACACAGCTCTTGTACCTTTGGACCCCTTTACATTACACAGCCCTTGTACCTATGGACCCCTTTACATTACACAGCACCCTGCAACTCTGGACCCCTTTACATTACATTGCACCCTGCACCTCTGGACCCCTTTACATTACAAAGCCCTTGTACCTTTGGACCCCTTTACATTACACAGCACCCTGCACCTCTGGACCCCTTTACATTACACAGCACCCTGCACCTCTGGACCCCTTTACATTACACTGCACCCTGTACTTCTGGACCCCTTTACATTACACAGTCCGTGTAAATCTGGCCCATTTACATTACACTGCACCCTGCACCCCTGGACCCCTTTACATTACACAGCCCCCTGCACCTATGGACCCCTTTACATTACACTGCACCCTGCACCCCTTTACATTACACAGCCCTTGCACCTCTGGACCCTTTACATTACATGGCACCCTGCACCTCTAGATGCCTGTATGTTACACAGACACCCCCCTTAACAGTTCTGGGCCCCCTACATGTTACACAGACCCCCCTACAGTGCAGGCCCCCTCTACAGTGCAGGCCCACCTGCAGTGAAGACCCCCTCTACAGTACAGGCCCCCGCTACAGTACAGACCCCCGCTACAGTACAGACCCCCGCTACGGTGAAGACCCCCCTACAATACATACCCCCCCCCTTCATATCATACAGACCCCCCTTCCTACCATACAGACCCCCTCTACAGTACAGACCCCCGCTACAGTACAGACCCCCGCTACGGTGAAGACCCCCCCTTCCTACAATACAGACCCCCCCCCTTCCTACAATACAGACCCCCCTTCCTACAATACAGACCCCCCCTTCCTACCATACAGACCCCCCTCCTTCCTACCATACAGACCCCCCTTCCTACAATACAGACCCCCCTTCCTACCATACAGACCCCCCCTCCTTCCTACCATACAGACCCCCCTTCCTACAATACAGCAGCTCGCAACCACCCCCCCCCCCCCCCCGCAAAGCCACTACCTGCTCCGCTCGGGCTCTCCATTACATTACGTAGTCTATCATCGGCGCAATGTTAAACCCGCGGTGGCGCTGTCTTTTTTAATTTGCGGAGGAAGGGGGGGGGAGCCGGCCTGACACCCCCCAGTGTGTGGCACCTGGAGCGGCACGCCCCCCGCACCCCCTGGAGGGGGGGGGGGGGGGGAATTGCGGTATCGATCAGGGAATCCCCATCTGGCCGCTCTGATGTCCTTTAAAAAAAAAAAAAAAAAACTGCACTGCTTCAGTCAGGAAGCTGTCAGACTGGTCCAGCCCTGCTCCTCACTCGCACTGCACATAAATTCCCTCGCCAAATGCGAGGAGGCGAGTGCAATTTTGAGGGCTGACAGTAGTATGACTTATTTACACTGAAGAGAAAGATTGTGTTTTTACGAGTTATAGTCTGAGCTGAGAAAAACTGTAACACTGCCAGGGTGGCTTTGGTGGCTACAGAAAAAGTTATTATTTTTGAAAAAAATAAATAAACAATGTCAGAAAAATGGGATATTGTTAGTGTTCTTTGGAACAATGTCTTCTTAAAGGAATTTACAATGCTGAAGTTACAAAACAAAAAAAAGGGGAACTTACTACCGGACCGGCTCACGCCGATATACTTCGACACTTGGAAGAGGGATATCGTTGTTATGGCAGAAGCTAGCTGCCATATCCCCAGTATCCTCTTCTTCAGTGAGCAGTCCAGTTTCAGATAAAAGTGGTCTCTGCAGCGGTTTCCGCGCGAGATCACTTTTATCGGTGGCGGGAGAGGGACCGGTGCCCTCTGCCGCTTATCCGATTGATCCTTCTTTCTGCTTGACATGGAGCTGTGTGAGGGGAAGATGGCCCAGCTCCATACCATTGCAGGGTGGAAGCGACGTCAAAACTTCACTTCCGCCCATAGCTCTTAAAGAGACTTTTTTTTTTTTTCAAATAACTATTTTTTATTACGTTTTTTGTTGCATTTTAGTGTTTTGACCCCAGATCTCATATTTAAGAGGTCCTGTCATCCTTTTTTTTTTTTTTTTTTCATTAAAAGGGATGTTTGCATTGTAACAGTGGAAAAAATAAAATAAAAAAGTTAAATAAATAATAATCAAAAAAATAATAGTTTAACGAGCCCCATCCCGCCGAGCTTGCGTGCAGAAGCGAACACTTATGTGAGTAGCGCCTGCATATTAAAACGGTGTTCAAACCAAACATGTGAGGTATCAGTGTGATCGTTAGAGCGAGAGCAATAATTTTATCATCACTAGACCTTTAAACATCGCCTATGGGGGATTTTTAAGGGTAAGAGTTTGTCGCCATTCCACGAGTGGGTGCAATTTTGAAGCGTGACATGTTGGCTATCAATTTATCTGGCATAACATCATCTTTCACAATATAAAAAAAATTGGGCTAACTTTACTGTTGTCTCAAAAAAGAGTATTTTTTCCCAAAAAGACCACTGCGCAAATACAGTGTGACAGAAAGTATTGCAACAACCGCCATTTTTTTCTCTAGGATGTTAGAAAAAACGAAATAATTATAATATTTGGGGGTTCTAAGTAATTTTCTAGCAAAAAAAATTATTTTAACTTTTAAACAGCAAATCTCAGAAAGAGGCGCGATCCTTAAGTGGTTAAATGTTTGCCTGTCCATTTTTATTGTGATTGACTTAAATAATAAATAATGCACAATCACCAAATGTTTTAAATAACTACTGAGCTGCTCATTTCTGGCATTGAAATGGCTATATAAATATACAGTAAGTCATACTGATAAAGCAGTTTGATCCATGAAACAGCTGTCAACGTCGTTGTGAAGCTGCCCTCATTGCCTCCCTGCAGTTTCTTCTTGCCTGGTTAGGCACAATGCTATATTGGTCTGCTTATTTATCTGTTCAAAAGCACTATTTATATAATCATGTCAGTGCCAGCAACATGAGGAGACAGCATCGGCTACCTTGTAACAGTTCAGCATTTTGTTTGCGGGATTGGTTGAATATGCAGTGAGGAGTTTAGCACCTTTGCATCTGTTTCATCTAACAGATAACATATTTTACAGCTACTGCAGTAAACACAAAGTAAACAGATTTGACAAGACCCTATTACTGTTGAACTAGTAAACACATAGGCCCGGATTCACAGACACTGGCGCATATTTATGCCGTCGTAGCGTATCTCCTTTACGCTACGCCGACGCAGCGCAGAGAGGCAAGCACTGAATTCACAACGCACTTCCTCCCAAATCTGCGCTGGGTTTCTCAGGCGTAAGTCGGCGTAAGTGGAAGTGTGCGTGAGCCATGCTAATGAGGCGTGACCCCATGCAAATGATGAGCCGAGCGCCAGACAGATACGTATCGCCAACTGCGCATGCGCCATCCCGTGGGCGCATCTCAGTGCGCATGCTCACAATCACGTCGGAACAACTGCCTAAGATACGTCGGATCACTGCCTACGGTGTGAACGTAACCTACGCCTAGTCATATTCACGTCCTACTTAAACTACGTAAAATACGTCGGCTTGTGTTCCCTGGTGAAGCCCTTTGCATGGATGCTGCTGAGTTACACCTCCTTTATGGGGCATAACTTTACGCTGGACATATGACTTTACGCGTACTGCGTCGGACGGACGTACGTTTGTGAATCGGCATATCTCCCTCATTTGCATATGTGAATAGAAAATCAATGGGAGCGCCAAATACGTCCAGCATAAATATGCGCCCACTCTACGCCGGCATAGGCAAGTTATGTCGGTCGGATGAAGCCTATTTTCAGGCGTATCTTAGTTTCTGAGTCCGGCGCATAGATACGATGGCGCATATTTGAACTTACGCGGCGTATCTCAAGATACGTCGGCGCAAGTGCTTTGTGAATCCGGGCCATATAGTCTAAGTCTAATGGCAAAGTAATGCTGACGATACATGCATAGAATTTTGTTCGAAAATTTTCATTTTAACCTCTTCAGCCCTGTAAGAATTTACCCCCCTTCCTGACCAGAGCACTTTTTGTGATTCTGCACTGTGTTGCTTTAACTGACAGCTTCTCTCTATAACTTCAGGCCCTTGGATCAACCACCCAAGGCTGCGCGACAGCCTCCACGAAAGAGGGGCAGCCACCCCCTCCCTCCTGGATTCTGCTCTCCAACTTAACTCCTGAGCACATGTGCCCCTAGCATTTATACAGTATCCCAGCATGCAATGCAGCACTTTTCCGCTGCCAATAGCCAGGACTGTAACAATGCCTGTGCACTTACTTGCCAGGTCCCCTCCCACTGACCAATATGCCTCCCTATTGGACCAGTGTGGGACAGTCAGACAAGCTAAGCTGCACTTGAACACATTCAGCAGACTTGACCAATAGATCCTGCTCCATGGTTTTACCTGACCATCTTCCTCGTAAGCATAAAGACCAAAAGACTTTAAAGAAGAACTAAACAGTAATCATTTAGCTTTCTTAAGCACTGTGTATCATAAAGAATTTTATTTTTGTCCCACAATTTTTTGCCTCTTAGGCCTCATACACACGACCGAGTAACTCGACGGGCAAAAAACATAATTTTCCTCGTCGAGTTCCTTGTGAAGCCGTCGAGAAACTCGACAAGCCAATTTTCTCCATTCCCGTCAAGGAAATAGAGAACATGCTCTCTTTTTGGCTCGTCGAGTTTCTCGACAGTTCCCTCGACGAAAATGTACACACGACCGGTTTCCTCGGCAAAAAAATATCTCCCAGCAAGTTTCTTGCTGGTTTTTGCCGAGAAACTCGGCCGTGTGTACGAGGCCTAAGTGTTACGATCTCCCCCAGCCTCTTTTAGCCACTTTCTGTCTAAATGTATTCACTTTAATGCTGACTGAACATCATTGCTCTGGTATGGCTTGCAGATACTGACCACAGTTGACCCTGCATGTACAATGTATGTCATCACATTCACTGATAGTCTCTACCAGGGCACAAAGTGATAGAGCATGGCCACAGCTGGGAGACAGTAGTCACATCATAACAGCAA
This sequence comes from Rana temporaria, assembly GCF_905171775.1. Classification (NCBI taxonomy): domain Eukaryota; kingdom Metazoa; phylum Chordata; class Amphibia; order Anura; family Ranidae; genus Rana; species Rana temporaria. Next base: position 369,292,285 of record NC_053490.1, read on the forward strand.
GTGCCTGAGCAAGGACCTTTATGGAGAAGTTATTATTTTAAGACATTGTGAAATTGAATTATATCAATGAAACCTGCTTATTTGAATAACATAACAGTGACTGTTATAAATACGGATTAACAAGTAGTGGCGCCAAACAATATGTCACAACCAGAATGTGAAAAATGTATTAATAAGAACAAGCTGCCCCTATTCCAGTGAACAGATCACCTATAAGCAAGTTGAAAAAAATTATATAAAGATTGGCGCTAGTTCAAAAATACAAACATAAAATATCAAACCATATAAGTGATACCATTTATGAATAGTACTTATACAAAGCGATCCATAACCTTTTCAGCCCCGGACCATATTGCTGGTCAAAGACCAGGCCACTTTTTGCGATTCGGCACTGCGTCGCTTTAACTGACAATTGCACGGTCGTGCGACATGGCTCCCAAACAAAATTGGCGTCCTTTTTTTCCCACAAATAGAGCTTTCTTTTGGTGGTATTTGATCACCTCTGCGGTTTTAGTTTTTGCGCTATAAACAAAAATAGAATAAAATAATATTTTTTACTTTTTGCTGTAATAAATATCCCCCAAAAATGTAGAAAAAAACTATTTTTTTCCTCAGTTTAGGCCGATACGTATTCTTCTACATAAAAATCGCAATACGCGTTTATTTATTGGTTTGCGCAAAAGTTATAGTGTTTACAAAATAGGGGATAGTTTTATGGCATTTTTATTAATATTTTTTTTACTAGTAATGTCGGCGATCAGCGATTTTTATCGGTACTGCGACATTATGGCGGACACTTCGGACACTTTTGACACATTTTTGGGACCATTGGCATTTTTATTGCGATCAGTGCTATAAAAATGCATTGATTACTATAAAAATGACACTGGCAGGGAAGGGGTTAACACTAGGGGGCGAGGAAGGGGTTAAGTATGTTCCCTGGGTGTGTTCTAACTGAAGGGGGGTGGACTGACTTGGGGAAATGACTGATCGCTGTTCATACATTGTATGAACAGACGGTCAGGCATTTCTTCCCCTGACAGGACCGGGAGCTGTGGGTTCACAACCACAGCTCCCGGTTCTCGCTCTGTAACGAGTGATCGCGGGTACCCGGCGGTGATCGCGTCAGCATCAGGGGCGAGAGGGGGCATGCCTGTGCGCCTCCGGCGTCGCGCGCGCCCCTATTGGCTACTCGGCGACATGACGTAGATATACGTGATCTCGCCCAGCAGAGCCGACCTGCCGCCGGCGGCTGGTCGGCAAGCGGTTAAAAAAGTCCATACACCAAAAAATGTTTTTATGTATTAGCAAGTAATTAGTTATCCGTGCTCCACCATCACTCATGCAGGAGAAAAACAGACTCACCAGATAACTAAAATATGAAAAACTTGTGTAGAAATAAATCCTTAGAAAGATGGAATGCATCAAGAGAGGGATATTCAAGAAAACAAATTCATCACATAGCGCAATAAAGCCTGCACAAACTTAAAATTCAATTGGCAAGCTTCCTGATATCTTCCTGACGTCACTTACGGTACGCCTGGTTCCAGTCTGTGGTGTGTTGGAATGCACGCCGAGGGTTCCAGGAATGACATGTGCTTCTGCTGTCCTCCGTTCCTAGAACCCTCAGCGTGTGTTCCAACACACCAGAGACTGGAACCAGGTGTATGTGACGTCTAAGCGGACGAGGGCGCAGTCTCAATGCATTTCGTGTTTCCACTTTATTGCGCTATGTAATGAATTTGTTTTCTCAAGCTTCTGCCTGATGCTATTAAGCTAAAGGAATATCTCTCTCTTGATGTATTCCATCTTTCTAAGGATTTAGGGCCAGATCCACAGCCCCGCAGCGCAACGTAACTTAACAGATTTAAGTTACACTGCCGCAAATTTCCTAAGTTAGGTATCGATCCACAACACACTTACCTGGAAATTTGCGGCGGTGTAACTCAAATCCGTCCGGCGCAAGGCGTTCCTAATCTAATGGGGCGAGTCCCATTTAAATTAGGCGCGCTCCCGCGCCGGGCGTACTGCGCATGCTTGTGACGCAAATTTCCCGACGTGCTTTGCGCGACGTGATGTCATTTTTTGATCGGCGCGGCGCGTAGCGTATTTCCGTATTCCCGTACGGCTTACGGAATCGACGTAAAATTTAAAAATTCGACGCGGGAAGGACGGCCATACTTTACACAGCAGTACGCCTACTGTGTAAAAGTAGGGCTGCTTTACAAAAGTGTAACTAAGCGATGGGAAACTAACGTAGCGGCGACGTAGCGAACGCGAAAAAGCTTTGAGGATTGACGTAACTCCTCATTAGCATACCCGACGCGTAATTTCGACGATGAATGCCCCCAGCGGCGGTCGCGGTACTGCATCTTAAGATCGGGCAGTGTAAAACTATTACACCTGCCGAATCTTCTGTCTATCTCTTGGAAACTGATTCTGTGGATCAGTTCCAAAGATAGAAACAGGGATACGCAGGCGGAACAGCAGATCCGCCTGCGTATCTCTTTTGAAAATCTGGCCCTTAATTCCTACACAAGTTTTTCATATCTTAATTATCTGTTGAGTCTGTTTTTCTCCTGCACGACTGATGGTGGAGCATGGATAACTAATAACACTTTTTGGTGTGTGGACTTTTTAAGAATCTCTTTGATTGTATAACAGTGACTGTGTTTATATCTACATTAAAAGGGTTGTAAAGGTAAAAGTTTTTTTCACCTTCATGCATTCTATGCATGAAGGTGAAAAAACGTCCTACTATACCGCCCCGGCCCCCCGTTATACTTACCTGACCCCTCGAGAGTCCCGCGCTCGGCCCCGACATCCTCTTCGCCGCTCAGCCTGGCCGTTGATTGGCTAGAGAGGATGGATTGAAAGTCAATCACATCCAATGACGCGGCGCACCGAGGGGCGGGGCCGAGTGATACAGTGAGCGGGAGCGCGTCCGCAAGGACTCCACACAATGCAAGGGAGCTCGCATGACTGTGTGGAGTTCTTGTGGGGAGGACCAGCGACAGCCGCCGAGGGACCCCAGAAGACGTGGATCGGGGCCACTTTGTGCAAAACTAGCTGCACACTGGAGGTAAGTATAACATGTTTGTTATTTAAAAAAAAAAAAAATTCCTTTACAACCTTTAAGGCATGATAAAAAGACATAATAATGACTGATATAACAATATCAAAAAATGTATGCACATCTAAACAAATTTAGCCAGCACTTAAATAATTAGTGCAATTGTGTTTTATATATGGTTAAGACATTTGTGATCATTGTAGTAAGGCAATAATACCAGGTCCAAAAAAAATTTTTTTGACCTGGTATTATTGCCTTACTACAATTTTTTTTGAGGTCCAGAGGAATTTTGCATTCACATGAGCTCCAGTGTTACATTTGGTTTACAGCACTAATAGTAGGTACCGGTAGTTATATTTAACAGGACATGTTGAAGACGGTTCCTTGATCCTCCAAGTATCTTCCTTAGTTCTGACTCGAAAACATTTTTGCATGACATGATTTTTGTTCTTTGGTCGAATATACACTGTAATATATCGATGGATTCTTTAATGTGATTTTTTTTCTCATAGATCTTGACCGGAGAGGACTGGACCTCTGTGATGTATAATGGAATCTTGGCTTATGGTGGCCCAGCCTACTCTGGGATGTCTGTCTGCATTTACTTTATCATCTTATTTGTTTGTGGAAACTGTATCCTTTATTCATTATGTTGTAAAAAAAACTGCTGGAAATACAAATATTATAAATACAATTTATAATAAGGTATAATAAATCAAATATAAATATCAAATATAAATACGGTATGTTAAAGTCACAATGTTATCACAGAGTCTCAACACAACCAATTCCAGCTCTAAAATCATGGATTATAGTCTTGTACATGTTGACTACTGTAGTGCACCCCCTAAGGAGCTGCACATACAAATGGGATCCCCACCCTGCACAGCCAAATTTTCACAGGCACACATTTGATTCAGGGAACAGTCCAGTGCTTTGTTTTTGTTATTGACTGAGGGATTAGAACTTGGATAGGGGTAGGAAAATTATTGGATGCCCACTTGACTTCAGAAAACTTCAGAGACAACTTTCCTATATACAGTCTATATACACTCCCTCTCTTCCTCCAGCACTAGCTTGCTTGCAGAACTCCAGCTGGAACACTGTTTTATGGATCTGACAAAGGCACTTAGATTTAGAAGCAATAGCCCTTTGCAGGCAGGAACTCAAGGCCCCCTTTAAGTGTGTAGCAAAGAGTCAGTGTCCAGTATCCCTGTGGCTACTGATCCCAGCACCACCTCCTTATGCAGTGCCAGCCTGCCTGGCTACTTCTTTACCGTCCTCCCATACTGACACTCTCTGACCAGCCCACCCAGGTGACTTCTCAGGAGATCTCCTGGATGTGCTGACCCTCTGCCGCTGTATTCTCCTTGCTCCTATGCCCCCAAGAAGGTTTCCTCCGTGTGTTCAAGTGGGTCCCTCCATCACCCAAGCCCCAGGTCCCAGGTCACCCTCCCAGACTATGGTGCACCCTCAAGGGCCACCAACAGCACTCCATCTCCATCTTCAACCGACTGCCCTTTGATGGTATGACTCATGAGTATTTGTGAGGTCCTGCCTCCTGCCAGCCTACTTTGCTGGGGATTGTCTGGGACTCTCATCAGTACTCCAGGCAGCTCCTCCTAGACTCCACCCTCTACTTCTGGAAGCTTCTCAGAGGTTTCAGAGAACAGAGGGAGTTATCAGAAGTGATGCTTGCTGAGTCAACCCAGCCTCCCTGAGTCAGTCAGCCCTCACCCAGATTCAACCCAGGCCTTGCTCTTAGCCAGATCAAATTGTTCTATACTATAACTAAACTATTTTCATCTAGTACTCTAGAGGGTGCTACACTAACATATAGTACTATTGAGTGAATATGTGAAAATCTTCAGCGCTAGTCAAAGTGAAAATATATAATGAATAAAATTAAATTAAATAAATGCTGCTACAATCTAGGTGAAAACAACTCACTGTGCATGGAAAAACAAATAGGGGGTGATGAGCGCAAAATAAATAATAATATACAGATGCTCAAAGAAGTGCCTAAGTGATAATGGTAATAATAAAAGTGCTAGTGCTAGATAATGGACAATCAATAGAGTCTATAAATGCTGCAAAGTGAATAACCAAAGACCAGCATGGCCTATAAACAATTCAATAAAAAGTGCTAGTGCTGTAAACAGTCTGAGATCACAGTAAATATGGTCTGAAAAATCCAATGGAGTGCATGTGAAGACAGTTCATTCAATAATGATGCAATTCATATGGTAGATGGTATCCAAAACGATCTTTCCAGTATTGAGCTCACAGAGGGCCAGATTCTTGTAGTTTTCCCGCGGCGGTAGCGTAAGCCATTTACACTACGCCGCCCCAACTTACAGGAGCATGTGCTGTATTCCCCAAACACTTGCTCCGTAGTTTGGGGCAGCGTAGTGTAATTGGCCCGGCGTATCCCCGCGTAATTCCAAGAGGGCGGCTTGTATTTAAATTAAGCGCGCCCCCGTTTCGATCGAACTGCGCATGCGCCGGGCTAAAAATAGCCCAGTGTGCATGCTCCAGTTCTCGGCGGAAAACGTCAATGACGCCGACGTGTGCGTCATTGACGTAAAGTTGTATTCAAGAACGACTTAGTAAAACAACGTACCCGACGGGAAAAGACGACGCGGACCCGATGCCATACTTAACATGGCATACGTGGGACAGGCGTAAGGTTACCCCTCATATAGCAGGGGTAACCTTACGCTTACACAAACGACGTTAGCGACGGTTACGCGACGCGATTTCGTTCGGGAATCGGCGTATCAGGCTCATTTGCATAAACAAATGAGACCTGAACGTAAACGCCACCTAGCGGCCGGCGGCGAATTACATTTAGGATCCGACAGTGTAAGTGACTTACACTAGTCAAATCCTAGCCTAAATCCGGCGTATCTTGTTTTGTGAATACAAAATAATGATACGCCGGCGGGAAATTCGATTTACGCCAGTGTATCAGTAGACACCGACGTAACTTGTTTGAGAATATGGCCCACAGCGCTTACCTTAGCCATAAAGGTTTAGTGCCTATATGAATGGATGGCTGGCCTTTCTGGGTTAGCGTGGCGGCTGTGTGGGCTACCGCTGGGCATTCGGCTGGGCTCCTCCAAGATGGCGGCTCGCAGACAGATCCGTATCAATAAGGAGTCAGGCTCCAAAAAAGAGTAATGGATCCCAATCGTGAAGTACGTTTTAAAAGATTTTAATGTTGCAAAGCGAATACAGAGAAAAGTAAAAAAAGTTTCCAGGGAGCTAGAGCACGGACTCGGGGATGGACGTCACTTCCGGTCACGTAATTTCCTTAAGGAAATAGGAAGAGCTTACGTGACCGGAAGTGACGTCCGTCCCCGAGTCCGTGCTCTAGCTATACCAGCTATACTAGCTCCCTGGAAACTTTTTTTACTTTTCTCTGTATTCGCTTTGCAACATTAAAATCTTTTATAACGTACTTCACGATTGGGATCCATTACTCTTTTTTGGGGCCTGACTCCTTATTGATACGGATCTGTCTGCGAGCCGCCATCTTGGAGGAGCCCAGCCGAATGCCCAGCGGTAGCCCACACAGCCGCCACGCTAAGCCGGAGAGGCCAGCCATCCATTCCTATAGGCACTAAACCTTTATGGCTAAGGTAAGCGCTCTGTGAGCTCAATACTGGAAAGATTGTTTTGGATACCATCTACCATATGAATTCCATCATTATTGAATGAACTGTCTTCACATGCACTCCATTGGATTTTTCAGACCATATTTACTGTGATCTCAGACTGTTTACAGCACTAGCACTTTTTATTGAATTGTTTATAGGCCATGCTGGTCTTTGTTTGGTTATTCACTTTGCAGCATTTATAGACTCTATTGATTGTCCATTATCTAGCACTAGCACTTTAATTATTACCATTATCACTTAGGCACATTTTTGAGCATCTGTATATTAATATAGTACTATTGTTCCGAACCTTGTGTAAGAAGGGTTTGAGGGACTGTGTGGCAGAAAAATACATGAGCTGCAGGTGCTGCCATAAATCACTGCCATTCAGTAGGAGGATTATGGTGATATATTATACTGAAAACAAGTTAGGCTGATTGGGTTTACACAAACTGTGTTGATGTTTGAAGGTCTGTACAAAACTCAGTGGGCCATATTCTTGGTAAATGTAGGCGGGCGGCGCGTAAGCCATTTACACTCCGCCGCCCCAACCTACAGGAGCAAGTGCTGTATTCCCCAAACACTTGCTCCGTAGTTTGGGGCGGCGGAGTGTATTTGGCCCGGCGTATCTCCGCGTATCTCCAAGGGGGCGGCTTCTATTTAAATTAAGCGCGCCCTCGATTCTAACGAACTGCGCATGCGCCGGGCTTAAAATGGCCCAGTGCGCATGCTCCAGTTCTCGGCGTAAAACGTCAATGACGCCGACGTGTGCGTCATTGACGTAAAGTCGTATTCAAGAACGACTTAGTAAAACAACGTAACCGACGGGAAAACCCGACGCGGACCCGACGCCATACTTAACATGGCCTACGTGGGACTTGCGTAAACTTACCCCTCATATAGCAGGGGTAAGTTTACGCTTACGCAAACGACGTAAGCGACGGTTACGCGACGCAAATTCGTTCGGGAATCGGCGTATGATGCTCATTTGCATAAACAAATGAGACCTGAACGTAAACGCCACCTGGCGGCGGGCGGAGTAATTACATTTAAGATCCGACAGTGTAAGTGACACATGTCGGATCTTAAGTGTATCTATGCGAAAATGATTCTAAGAATCACTCGCATAGATACACTGGCCAAAAAAGAGAGATACGATGGAGTATCCTGAGATACTCCATCGTATCTTTACTCAGAATATGGCCCAGTATGACTATAAGTATAGCTCCATAGACACAATATAAAATATAAATGTTAGGCCATGCTAGGTGTATTCCATCCAGCATTAATAGATTCCTGTGAAGATATCTAGGTATTTTAGAATTCATAAAGCAAATTAATGGTAAAAGAATATGTTTAGGTTAAACAGAATTATAATAAATAGGGTGGAAAGATTTTGATTTTACCTACACAATTGTGAAAATTCACAATTATGTGTCTAGACAGATTTATTATAGCAAGGTGCATTGCATTTTATGATTTGTGGCCCCATGATATTTTTTTAATTATCCTTAACCTTATAAAAACAGATATCTTACTGAATGTATTTCTTGCTATTGCCGTTGATAACCTCGCAGAGGCTGAAAATCTCACTTCTGCACAGAAGGCAAAAGCGGAGGAACGCAAACGCAAGAAATTGGCAAGGTCGGAAGGTGTATTTTTTTATGTAAACTTTCTCAAGCATTAAACCGTAAGCTGATTTTTTTTTTTTTTTGTGAAGGAAGACATAGTTGTCCTACATTTTTAAACATGGTACAACTTTGTAATTGCTATTAAAAACTGAAGCATAACACAGTAGTGTTCAACTCTGCTGTCACTTGAAGATCTGTCTCACCAAAAATAAAAGTCTTTTTTAGACTAACCTCAAAAAAGGCTCCGGTCATTATGGATGAAAACCTTCAGGCAAGAAGCTGTTAAGCACTTGGCATCTACTGTGTATGAATGGAATGTCTAAGAGATGGCTCTGAGTTGAAATTTGATCATCAGACATGTATGTGTCACCAGTATTTAAGCTGGCAGATGTCAGGAGCATGCACTAATTCAGACATGTTCTGCAGCAGTACTTGTTGTTATAAGAAACAAGTTGACTCATTCGAAAGAGAGTGTACGCGGTAAGAGAGTATAGCCAGGGCCGATCCTCCCTATCGGCTCACTATGCAAGCCGCTTAGGGCCCCGCAAAGCTGCGAAGGGCCCCCCAAATTACTAGAGGCCCCGCCTGGTGAGAAGTAATTTTCGCCCCCTCACCCCACTTCTAAACTCGCTGGCTGAGTCATTTACGACAGCAGAAAACCCCCTCCCCCCACTTCTCAACTTTCTTTAATGTGACATGTCACTGTCGTCAGCGCCCCCCGCTTCTCATTTTTAATGTGCCATGTCATTTTGCTTAGGGCTCCAGTAGGGTTGCCACCTCATCCCTTTAAAACAGAACACATATGAATTACACAGGTTCTGTGGCTGATTAAGGTGGTAATTGAACTCAAGTGGAGCCTTATCCAAATTAAATCAGCCACAGAACCTGTGTAATTCATATGTGTTCTGTTTTAAAGGGATGAGGTGGCAACCCTAGGCTCCAGGGAGGTCAGGATCGGCACTGAGTATAGCAACCTGCAGAATTCAGTCAGAAATCAGCTTTACGTGCTCACTGCCAAAAGGTTACTTCTGATTACCCCACCAAACTGTTGTAAGAGATATATGCCATTGCTGACCTATTTCTGAAAATGCCAGCTGCCTGTAAGTTATACTGACGATTCAGGCCCCCGTACACACGACCGAGTTTCTCGGCAGAATTCAGCCAGAAACTCGATCGGAGCTGGATTCTGCCGAGAAACTCGATCGTGTGTACACTTTTCAGCGAGGAAGCCGACGAGGAACTCGTCGGGCCAAATAGAGAACATGTTCTCTATTTCCTCGTTGTTCAATGAGGAAAGTCGGCCCGCCGAGATCCTCGGCGGCTTGAACACTGAACTCGACGAGGAACTCGATGTGTTTGACACGTCGAGTTCCTCGGACGTGTGTACGGGGCCTCAAACAGAGTAGTTTGATTAAGCAAACAATGGGGTTGATTTACTAAAGCAATTTTTCACTTTACAAGGGAAGTTGCACTTTGCAAGGAATGTTTCCCCAGAGCTTACTGAATGTAGGGAAGCTCTGCCAACTTCCATCATCCAATCTTGTTCTAGCAAAAATGCTGTTTTTCTTTTTTTTTCTTTGCACCTGATCGGGTATTCTTGCACCACATTCACTAAGCTCTGGGGACAATTCTCTTGCACAATGTAACTTCCCTTGCAACGTGAACAGCCTATTTGCCTTTAGTAAATTAACCCCAAAGACAAAGGGGTTGAATAGGCTACCTTGAAAATAAATTCTGCTTTCATTTGCTATAATTGTTGTTATCAGCCCAATTAACCACTTAACGACCTCCCCCTGCATATATACGTCAGCAGAATGGCACGGCTGGGCAGATGTCCTGTACATCTACCCAGCCGTAGGTCGCGGGCGCGTGCCCGCGACCCGGTCCGAAGCTCCCCGGAGCTGAAGAACAGGAAGAGCCGCGTGTAAACACGGCTTCCCCGTGCTTCACTGTGGCGACTGCATCGATCGTGTCATCCCCTTTATAGGGAGACACAATCGATGACATCACTCCTACAGCCACACCCCCCTACAGTTGTAAACACACACTAGGTGTAACATAACTCCTTCAGCGCCCCCTGTGGTTAACTCCCAAACTGCAACTGTCATTTCCACAATAAACAATGCATTTTAGCCCAGGTTCACACTGGGTACGATTTGCTTCGATTTGAGATGCGATTTCACATGTGAAATCGCATCTCAAATCGGCGGCATTTGCCGGCAATTGACGGCAATGACACTGTCCTAATAGGTGCGGCGCTGCACCGATTTCAAAAAGTAGTTCCTGTACTACTTTTTGCAATTTCGGGCCGCGATTTACATTGACATCTGTGCAGAAACCTGCACAGATGTCTCTTAAATCGCGGCTGAAATCGGGACTGCCAGCGGGAGTGAAATCGTGCGAGTTCAGCTGAACTCGCACGGTTTCACTCCCGCAGCCCAGTGTGAACCAGGACTCAAATGCATTTTTTGTTGTGGAAATGACAATGGTCCCAAAAATGTGTCAAAATTGACCAAAGTGTCCGCCATAATGTCGCAGTCACGAAAAAAATCGCTGATCGCCGCCATTAGTAGTAAAAAAAAAAAATTATAAAAATGCAATAAAACTATCCCCTATTTTGTAAACGCTATAAATTTTGCGCAAACCAACCGATAAACGCTTATTGTGATTTTTTTTACCAAAAATATGTAGAAGAATACGTATCGGCCTAAACTGAGGAAACATTTTTTTTTATATATATATATTTTTGGGGGATATTTATTATAGCAAAAAGTACAAAATATTGTATTTTTTTCAAAATTGTCGCTCTATTTTTGTTTATAGCGCAAAAACTAAAAACCGCAGAGGTGATCAAATACCACCAAAAGAAAGCTCTATTTGTGGTAAAATAAGGACGCCAATTTTGTTTGGGAGCCACGTCGCACGACCGCGCAATTGTCAGTTAAAGCGACGCAGTGCCGAATCGCAAAAAGGGGCCTGGTCCTTTACCTGCATTTTGGTCCGGGGCTTAAGTGGCTAAGAAAGGTTTTTGTAGGTTCCGATGGGTTCATGTACAGCACACATGTTATTGTAAAGGAGTAGGGAACAATGACAACATCCACATTGCTGCTACCAGTTATGCTATTGCAGTGGTATACCAAGCAAAACTTTACATCCAGTGAAAATGTTCTTTATCTGAACGTTGGATATATAATCAAGTTGGTTAAAATATAAAAAATATAAAAAACAAAGGGTTTACTAGCTGATGGCATGCTAAAGATAACTAAATTCATAGAAAAATAATAGAAATACCCGGGGGGACCCCCATTATCCTACATGTAAGATGCAAGTATTTTTTTATAGAAAAATATTAAAAATCTGGAATAAAACCCATCAGAGGAATATATAAAAAAGCATGCAAATAAAATAACATATACAAATTGGAAAAATATTTTTCAAATTTGTATATGTTATTTAATTTGCATGCTTTATATATATATATTTCTCTGTTCTGTTTTATTCCAACATTTAAAAACTTTTTCTAATAAAAAAATATTTTTATCTTACATGTCTCCTTTCTGTTTTTGATATAGTTCATCATTGTAGAATACTGGGGGTCCCCCCCAGCTATTTCTATTCGTTTTGCTCAGATTGCTTGGATGGGGCCTAAGTCAAATTTACTTTATTATCAACTAAATTCAAGGGTTTAACAGCAGAGCATGTAGTGGCCATAATTTATTTTGTCCCACCCCTGAAAGAAACCCTCCCATTCAACCACCCTCTACATACCAAAAACCTGCCTCCCTCCACCAGCAAAAATTGACTCTACTTCTGAAAGCCCCCCTATCAGCAAAAAATCTTCCCTTCACCAACAAAGATCTACCCCTCCCCTAGCAAATAAGACCTGCATAACACCCTCAGACCTGGCAGGCTTCCCTCAATTGTGTTATATGACAAACTGAGGAGGAGCCTTGGAGAACTCAGTGCAGGGTGATTGAGGGGATCTAGTGTAACTAACGCCCCCCCCCCCCCCCCCCGTACAGGTACACAACTTTGCTGTTACTGGAATCATCATGATGTTCCTCCGCATATGGAAGATCCTAAAGTTTTTAAGGCAGAAATGGGATGGAAAATAAAGCCTGGGCTGATTTTAGCCTTTAGGGACCAAGTCCAACTATTATTCCATTCCTGCCTATCATAACTTTATGGGCCCTTTTTTATATTTTATGTATTAATTTAAAGAACACCTAAAGCCATGGTTTCTCTGCTATCCCTGTCCCACTAGAGACAATTATCCTCACTTCCTGTTGGGTAGGCATAGCTCCCAATTGTCCCTGATTTGGAATACAGTCCCCAAGTCCCCTCTGTCCCTCTTCCTCCCTCATTTTGGTCTGAACTATATAGTTGTATATAAAATGCACTACGTATCGTTCAAAAAGTGTTACCCAGTGCTAAATCTTCCATCAAATTTTTAAATCGCTGCATTTGTAAACTCCTAAAGCCAATATAAAAGAATAGAAGTGGTAAAAAAGCACTTTTGGGTTTACCGTACAAATCCTCTTTAAGGGGGGCGTGGCAGTGGGTGTGCCATATGCCTACATTATTTTACTAATAGGGGTCCCTCATTCGCATTTCAGAAAATTGGGAGGTATGGGTAGGCACAAATGGTTCTAATAGTAAATCTCTTCAAAAAAATAGGTTTTGGCTTTAAATATACTTTTATTTATACTTACAATATAAACTGAAGTAGTTATGTTATCCTTTTCAGGGCAAATCCAGACAAATCAGAGGAAGAAAAGCTTCTCTTAGCAAAGAAAGAACAAAAAGCCAAAGGAGAAGGAATACCTACTACAGCCAGGGTAAGACACAATTTTGGAACAGATACCTCTTAAAGGCCAGGCAATTGCGTTTAGCTATGCTTTATGTGATGAGTCAGTATGGTGCTTTAGACATTTTTAAATGCAAAAAGTATGAATTTCAAAGGCGCTCTCCTTCAGAGGTTTGCTTGTTACTTCACACTTCTGATTGTTGCTTTAATGAGGACATCTAGTGGTGGAAATAAGGAAAATATGTTTTTCGATTCAACATTGAAAATGCATGTATTTGAGGTTTAGTGATATTTGTCAGCACAAGTAACTGGAAGGTGAACCCGAGTCCTAAGTCTTTTGCAGACTCTAACAGTTTTTCTTCTAAGATTGCCCCTGTATTTGGCTCCATCCATCTTCCCATCAACTCCGACCAGCTTCCCTGTCCCTGCTGAAGAAAAGCATGGTGTGTTCAGGGTGATGTGCGGTGTTCATTTTCTGTCACACATAGCGTTTTGCTTTTGGCTAAAAAGTAACATTTTGGTCTCATCTGACCAGAGCACCTTCTTCCACATGTTTGTTGTGTCCCCCACTTGGCTTCTCACAAACTGCAATGAGACTTCTTATGGCTTTCTTCAATAATGACTTTCTTCTTGCCACTCTTTCATAAAAGCCAGTGGAATACACAATAGTTGTTGTCCTGTGGACAGATCTTCCCACCTGTTCTGTGGGTCTCTGCAGCTCTTCCAAAGTTACCATGGGCCTCTTGGCTGCTTCTCTGATTAATGCTCTCCTTGCCCGGCCTTTCAGTTTTGGTGAACAGCCATGTCTTGGAAGGGTTTGGAGTTGTGCCATGCTCTCCATTTTCGGATGATGGATTAAACAGTGCTCTGAGAGATATTTAAAGCTTGGGATATTTTTTAATAACCTAACCCTGCTTTAAACGTCTTCACATCTTTATCCCTGATCTGTCTGGTGTGTTTCTTGGCCTTCATGATGCTGTTTGTCCACTAAGGTTCTCTAACAAACTTCTGAGGGCTTTACAGAACAGCTGTATGCATACTGAGATTAAATTACACACAGGTGGACTATTTTTTAATTAGGTGACTTCTAAAGGGAATTGGTTCCACTAGATTTTAGTTAGGGATATCAGAGTAAAGGGGGCCGAATACAAATGCACGCCACACTTTTCAGATATTTATACGTAAAAAAATTACTTTTTTGGTTGTAACATGACAAAATTTGGAAAATTTCAAGTGGTATTGTCACGGAACCCCGCCGCACGCCGCTTGAGTGCTTCTGTCAGTATACAGCCTCCTCCAGTCTGAACATCAGATATCAGATATTACAGCGCCATATTGTATCTATAAACCAGGCGAGACTAGCTCAGTTACAAATTAGAACATGGAATGTTTATTAGAACAAGAATACAGACTTTTATACACTTGAGAAGGAGGTTCCCCCCTCCTGATCATATTATCCTAACAATACAAACTGTAACCAGAAAAATAAATTAACATGAGCTAAATAACTAGTCATTTAACCAACCTAGGTGACTCAGAGGTTTGACCTTTCAGGTCAATCTTGCCGTCTTCTAGCTTAGAAGACGCGATGGGCGGGCATTCGTTACTGAATCGGCGGTTCTCCTCATTTGCATATCCGACGCGTAAAAAACCGAGGCGACACCTAGCGGCCGGTGGGAGATTGCAGCCTAAGATCCGACGGTGTAAGTCACTTACACCAGTCGGATCTTAGGGAGATCTATGCGGAACCGATTCTTATGAATCAGTCGCATAGATCCGACCGTCGGATCTCAGAGATACGACGGCGGATCAGGAGATCCGCCGTCGTATCTCTTGATGAATCTGGCCCAGTGTGACTTAGACATAGGAGGTGCATGGGGAACTGAAAAAAGGGTTTCCCAACCTTTCTAAGGTATTCTGGGTTCATACCCATCACAGGTACAGTCATGGCCGAAATTGTTGGTACCCTAGAAATGTTTCCAGAATATCAAGTATTTCTCACAGAAAAGTATTGCAGTAACACGTGTTTTGCTATACACATGTTTATTTCCTTTGTCTGTATTGAAACAAAACAAAAAAAGAGAGGAAAAAAGCAAATTGGACATAATGTCACACAAAACTCAAAAAATGGGCTGCTCAAAATTCTTGGCACCCTTTCAAAATTGTGGATAAATAAGATTGTTTCAAGCATGTGATGCTCCTTTAAACTCACCTGGGGCAAGTAACAAGTGTGGGCAATATAAAAATCACACCTGAAAGCAGATAAAAAGGAGAGAAGTTAACTTAGTCTTTGCATTGTGGGTCTGTGTGTGCCACACTAAGCATGGACAACAGAAAGAGGAGAAGAGAACTGTCTGAGGACTTGAGAACCAAAATTGTGGGAAAATATCAACAATCTCAAGGTTACAAGTCCATCTCCAGAGATCTAGATTTGCCTTTGTCCACAGTGCGCAACATTATCAAGAAGTTTGCAACCCATGGCACTGTAGCTAATCTCTCTGGGCGTGTACGGAAGAGAAAAATTGATGAAAGGTTGCAACGCAGGATAGTCTGGATGGTGGATAAGCCGCCCCAAACAAGTTCCAAAGAAATTCAAGCTGTCCTGCAGGCTCAGGGAGCATCAGTGTCAGCGCAAACTATCCGTCGACATTTAAATGAAACGCTATGGCAGGAGACCCAAGAGGACCCCACTGCTGACACAGAGACATAAAAAAGCAAGACTACAGTTTGCCAGAATGTACTTGAGTAAGCCAAAATCCTTCTGGGAAAACGTCTTGTGGACAGATGAGACCAGGATAGAGCTTTTTGGTAAAGCACATTATTCTACTGTTTACTGAAAACGGAATGAGGTCTACAAAGAAAAGAACATGGTACCTGCAGTGAAATATGGTGGAGGTTCAATGATGTTTTCGGGTTGTTTTGCCGCCTCTGGCACTGGGTGCCTTGAATGTGTGCAAGGCATCATGAAATCTGAGGATTACCAAAGGATTTTGGGTCGCACTGTAGAGCAGTGTCAGAAAGCTGGGTTTGCGTCCTAGATCTTGGGTCTTTCAGCAGGACAAAGACCCCAAACATATGTCAAAAAGCACCCAGAAATGGATTGGCAACAAAGAAAATAAAAGAGACCTGGAGCAGTTTGCAAAGGAAGAGTGGTCCAAAATTCCAGGTGAGAGGTGTAAGAAGCTCATTGATGGTTATAGGAATTGACTGATTTCAGTTATTTTTTTAAAAGGGTGTGACACCAAATATTAAGTTAACCTCCCTGGCGGTATGATTCTGTCTGGAATTACGTACCAAAAGCGGTACAATTATTTTGCAAAGAAATTTGGTTATTTGTACTGTAGGCCTGTAATTTTTAGGAATAACTCACTTAAATCTGACCAAACAAGAATCTTGTAGGCATCCCGGGTATGACATTTTTTTAAAAAACAAAATTATAAATTATAATATAATAAATAATTATAAATAATTATAACAAATAATAATATAATTATAATAAAACTTATTCAATAATGTAATCAACTCAAAATCACTGAAATTTGCTCAGTTGCAGAATTGTCGCTGTCATTATTTTTTTATGACGAATTTCCCCACAAATCGCTATCGCACATTTCTGCAAGTGATTATAATTTATTATCGCTGATCTAAAACCATTTTTGACATAAAGGGACACTTTTGGACAATCTACAGTTTCCAGGCAGAAAGAAGAGTTTTTATTATATAAAATAACATGCAGGGCACTGGGCAGACCACTAGGGACAAGGGGGGTGTGTATTTTGTACATACAGTACTGTAATCTATAAGATTACAGTATACTGTATGTATTGTGTTTGTTTACTTTTTTTAATTTGGCGCCGTTCTCCGCCCCCGTGCGTCGGAACGTCGCAGGGAACGGAGATCGGCGGCACACGGTGACACTGTGAATCGAGCGAGGAGGACCCGCTCGCTCACACAGCGGGGTGGCATCGCTGGATCCAGGGACAAGGTAAGTAACTTGCCTGTGGATCCAGCGAGAAGGTAAGCCGCGCCGCTGCACACTCTGCACGTCCACCCCGAGCGTGACTCGGGGATACCGATCCTAACATTGAAAACCAACCTCGAGTCACGCTCGGGTTTACCGCTAAGGGGGTTAAGAGTGCCAAGAATTTTGACAAGCCCATTTTTGGAGTTTTGTGTGACATTATGTCCAACTTGCGTTTTTACCTCCCTTTTTTTTTTTCGTGCCAATACACACAAAGGGAATAAACATGTGTATAGCAAAACATATGTTACTGCAATACTTTTCTGTGAGAAATACTTGATGTTGTGGAAAAATTTCTGGGGTGCCAACAATTTTGGCCATGACTGTATGAATACTTTTTCACGGGTATGAATACTTTTTCAAGGCACTGTATACCTGGCAGGTAGGTAGTATGACTCTCCTGCAATACTTTGCTTGTGCCAGTTGTACATATTAAGGAATTTTTATTTTATTTCTGTTGATTGCTGATGAGAAAATGTGTTCCTGCCCCTAATCCTTCCTTTGCTCAATGTCTGGACTACATACCTTCATCACTATACTATATGTTTTCTGCTGCACTACTGGCATTGCTTTATCCTTTTAGTTCTCTCCATAAATGTTGCATAAATTTGTGCTTACAGTAGAACTAACTTAATTTTGGATAGGCATAAGGGGGGGGGGGGGGGTTATAGCCCCTGTTCATTTATTTTTTGCCATCCCTGTCCCATTGCGGAGAGAGATGTCCCTTAATTTGTAGGTGTGCCTGTTTGAAGCATAATTAAACCTTTGAACAAAGATGTAATATATTGTAGTTTACCATTCCTTAGATGGCTGCATATGTGTTTTTGTTTTTCAGGCTAAGAATATTCCCAGCAAGTACAGAAAATACTTGTCACTTGCTTTGAGCTGACTTGCATTGCACCATCAGTTCTTTGCACTTCACTTTGTAGCAAAACAAACCAGCATAGGTGTACTAAATAATTATGGTGTATACTTGGCCTAAAGCGATTTGAGTTACAACTGTAAAATAATAACCAAGAAAGAGATTAATAAATAAATTGATGGAAATTGTTTTTTTATTTGAATTTTTTTTAAATCAGAGCCCCATGTTAATATTCATAACTGCCCTTCTCTCTTCTTACAGCTAAAGATAGATGAATTTGAGTCTAATGTCAATGAAATAAAGGATCCTTATCCATCTGCAGATTTCCCAGGTAAAATAGAAGCTGGATTATTTTTTCTGTATTCTACTACACATAAAAATGTGTGCTGTTATTGGAATGAAGAGAATACTGGTATATACAATCCTATACACACTTTACTTATGTATTTATTACTTTTCGTTAGAATGTATGCATGTTATATTAATGTTATATCAGACAGGGCTTAGCACATGGTTAGGCTTCCATTTATGTTTTTATGATGCAAAAATATCACTTAAGAGGTACTATAAAACAGAAAAGCACTTAGATGCTGATAGGATACATGCCAGATTAATGTTGTGCAGTCCTCTGGGAGCCTGCTGAAACTCTTCCAGTGGGTCTGTTACTTCTTCTGCACATATGAGCAAAAATACAATTTATTCCTATGTAGATGCCAACTATCAAAAAGTACATCACGATGGGCCTCAGGAGGATGCAAAAGTAAGGGCCCAGGTAGAAGAGCTTCGAGTGATAGTTGCGTGACTGGCTGCCCTTGGAATGGACACACAGCGTGGATTTAGCAGGCGTTTAAATAGGTGGCAAAAAGTGGTGTCTGACCCCTAGCTGTGTTGTATGGCAGAGGTTTATCAACCACACTTGTGGCTAGACAGACTTACAAATTACATAGTTACATTACATAGTTAGTCTGGTTGGAAAAAAAACACAAGTCCCTCTAGTTCAACCAATAAAAAGAAAAAAAAAATGACAACCCTTTATACACAATCCTATACCCACAGTTGATCCAGAGGAAGGCACAAAAACCCAGCAAAGCATGATCCAATTTGCTCCAGCAGGGGAAAATATTCCTTCCTGATCCCCAAGAGGCAATATCATATTCCCCGGATCAACCTGACCTATAAATGTTGTTATCCAGTTATATTATGTAAATGCAGGTCTTTTTTAAAGCAATCTACTGAGCTGGCCAGAACCAGTTCTTGAGGGAGGCTATTCCACATTTTCACAGCTCTTACTGGGAAATAGCCCTTTCGTGTTTGCAGATTAAATCTTTTTTCCTCTACACTTAAACAGTGCCCCTTTGTCTTCTGTGATGACCTTAAAGTGAATAACTGAACACCAAGTTCTCTATATGGATCATGTATGGCACAGGTGTCAAACATAAGGCCTGCAGGCCTCCTCTGGCCCTCCAGGCCATTTCATGTGGCCCTCACACCTCTCCTCCAGCTGGGGAGCTCCAGGCCTCCTCTGGTCCTCCTCCATAACCTTACTTTCTGCTTTCAAGCAATGCATCCAGCATCTTCCCAGCAGCAGCATAAGGAAAGGGGGGTGCACTGTGATGTAAGGGAGAGTGGAGGACTCAACTTCTGATGGTGGGGTGGCTCTTAAAATCTAATGTAAGGATAGGAGATGCGCTGGACATCTAATCTTACAGATACAACCGGCCCTTTTGAGGACAATCATAATGCTAATGTGGCCCACAATGAAATTGAGTTTGACACCCCTGTTATGTATTCATACATGTCGATCATATCCCCACTTAATCTCCTCTTTTCAAGGAGAATAAATTCAGTTCCTCTAATCTTTCCTCATAGCTGAGCTCCTCCATGCCTCTTATCAGTTTGGTTACTCTTCTCTGCACTTTCTCTAGTTCCCCATCCCCCATATCCTTTTTGTGAACTGGTGCCCAAAACTGAACTGCATATTTCAGATAAGGGCTCTTTCACACGGAGCGGACCGTTTCTGGGTCCGCTCCGTGTGTCTGCCAAAGCTCAGCGGGGATCCCCGCTGAGCTGTCGGTGGATAGGGCGGTCCCCGCACACAGTGCAGGGACCGCCCTGTCTCTGCTCCACTGTCCCCTATGGGGGACCGGATGCAGACGGACCGTTCTTATGATTTACCAAAACACCCAGATCCTTCTCCACCATTGATTCCCCCAGTTGTACTCCCCCTAGTATGTATGATGCATGCTTATTCTTAGCCCCCAAGCTCCAAGTGCATAACTTTGCATTTATCAACATTAACCACTTCAGCCCCGAACCATTTGGCTGGCCGAAGACCAGAGCACTTTTTTCCGCGATTCGGCACTGCGTCGCTTTAACTGACAATTGCGCAGTCATGCAACGTGGCTCCCAAACAAAATTACTTTTTTTTCCCCCACAAATAGAGCTTTCTTTTGGTGGTATTTGATGACGTCTTCGGTTTTTATTTTTTCCGCTATAAACAAAAATAGAGCGACAATTTTGAAAAAAGGCAATATTTTTTACTTTTTTGCTATAATAAATATCCCCAAAAAAATTATAAAAAACAATTTTTTTCCTCAGTTTAGGCCGATATGTATTATTCTACATATTTTTGGTAAAAAAATCGCAATAATCGTTTATTGATTGGTTTACGCAAAAGTTATACAAAATAGTTTTTATGGCATTTTTTTTTAACTAGTAATGGTGGCGATCAGTGCTTTTTATTGTGACTGCGACATTATGGCGGACACATCGGACACTTTTGACGCCATTTTGGGACCATTGTCATTGATACAGAGATCAGTGCTATAAAAATGCACTTATTACTGTAAAAATGACACTGGCAGTGAAGGGGTTAACCAGTAGGGGCGCAGAAGGGGTAAATATGTTCTAACTGTGGGGGGATGGAGTGGTGATCAGTGTCCTGTCACTAGGAAGAATGGGGAAATGCTTGTTTACAACATAATTTTCCCGTTCTTCCTCTCCTTGAGACGATCGCGGGTATCCCCATGGACATAGAGGGACCTGCCTTCGGACCACAATGCCGCACATAGCTGCCCAATTAAACAATGCATTGAGGTCGGCTTGTAAGTTGGAGACATCCTGCAAGGACGTTATTCCTCTGCATAGCTTGGTGTCATCTGCAAAGACTGAAATACTACTTTTAATCCCAGACCCAATATCATTAATAAATATAGTAAAAAAAAATGGGTCCCAACTAGGGATGAGCCGAACACCCCTGGTTCAGTTCGCAGCAAAACATGCTAAAAGGCAAAAAATTAGTTCGAACACGCGAACACCGTTAAAGTCTATGGGACACGAACATGAAGTGCTCATTTTAAAGGTTAATATGCAAGTTACTGTGCAAAACCCTTGCACAGAGCAGGTAAGTATGACAAGTTTGTTATTTTTATAAAAAAAAAAGTTTCATGCTGCTTAGCACAGATACCACTGCTGCTAATGCAGCATGAAGGAGTTAATTAGCACTGCCACTAGCAGTGGTCACTAATGCATCAGTGAACAATGGCAACACCCCTCCATGCTGCATATTACATATAGCATTGTAGCTTAAAGTAGTTTTTGTCCCCTATGTGATGAAAAAATAACTTAAAGCGGTAGTTCCCCCTCCAAAAAATTGTTACCCTTAGATTGATGCTCGTTTTGTCTAGGGGAATCGGCTAGTTGTTTTAAAATCGAAGCTGTACTTACCGTTGTAGAGAGCGATCTTCTCCGACACTTCCGGGTATGGTCTTCGGGTCTGGGCGTTCCTTCTTGATTGACAGGCTTCCGACGGTCGCATCTATCGCGTCACGATTTTCCAAAAGTAGCCGAACGTCGGTGCGCAGGCGCCGTATAGAGCCGCGCCGACGTTCGGCTTCTTTCGGCTACTCGTGACGCCATGGATGCGACCGTCGGAAGCCTGTCGCAAGCCTGTCAATCAAGAAGGAACGCCCACTCCCGAAGACCCATACCCGGAAGTGGCGGAGAAGATCGCTCTCTACAACGGTAAGTAAAGCTTCGATTTTAAAACAACTAGCCGATTCCCCTAGACACAACGAGCATCAATCTAAGGGTAACAATTTTTTGGAGGGGGAACTACCGCTTTAAGGGAAAAAAAAAGTTACACCCAAGCACATAAACCCTACTTTTCTGGTATCTGAGGTTTCATTTCCCCACGGCAGAGCTTGTCATGTAATTTGCTTTCATGCCACTAGATGGCAGCAGTCTATTATTTCTTTAGTTCACAGCTAGTCTATATGCCATTATGCCCAAGTAAATTGGTATTTCTTGCTCTCTATTTGCACTGACTATGTGGAACTCTCTGGAAGCTACAGGGAAAATCTGATTGACCTGTCGGACACTTGAACTTTCGGTTGACCTTCCAGCAAAACATTTTTTTTGTTTTTCAGGTTCTGGGATCACAAGCTACATACCAGACAATGGGGTAGATTCAGCAAGCAATTACGCCTGCGTATCCATAGATACGCAGCGTAATTGCTAAGTAGCGCCGGCGTATCAACTTTCTGTATTCAGAAAGCTCGATACGCCGACTGTAGCCTAAGATACGACTGGCATAAGGCTCTTATGCCGTCGTATCTTAGGCTGCATTCTGACGCTGGCCGCTAGGTGGTGTTCCTGTAGTTGTCAGCGTAGAGTATGCAAATTGCATACTCACGCCAATTCACAAACGTACGCGCGCCCGGCGGTCGTGTTTTATGTCATTTGCGTTCGTCGCTTTCGTCGTAAGGCTGCTCCTGCTATTAGGAGGCGCAGCCAATGGTAAGTATAAACGTCGTTCCCGTGTCGCGATTTTTGAAATTTACTAAATTCGACGCCCCCTACGGGATCATTTCAATTACGCGCGCTTACGCCGGCCCCTTTTACGTAACGCCGCCGCAAATTACGGAGCAAATGCTTCGTGAATGAAGCGTAGCTCCAGTAATTTACGGAGGCGTAGCGTAAAAACGGTACACTCCGCCGCCGTAGCAGTGCGCGTCCCTACCTGAATCTACCCCAATGATTTTTCTTGAAGTTATTTTTCTTCATGTTTTTTTTTCCTATGTTAGTTCAGGTATAATAGTAGGGGGGTTGTGTTTTTGTTTTGTTTTTTGTTTTTGGGGTGTTCTTTACTCATTTACCTGCTCTCAACCTGCGCAGGCCTCCCTCAATGTGGGGTGGGGTTTAATAGCCTCTGGATTCCTTTATGCTTGCTTGGGAAGATGGGCTACACCTATGCAGGGGCGGACTGACCATTAAAGCACTCGGGCACTGCCCAAGGGCCCCATGCCACTAGGGGGCCCCATCAGGGTTGCCAGCCTCAGTAAAACCAGGGACAGTATGTAAAAATCTGGTTTTAAAAAAAATCCCAAGATTATAGCTGCCCCACCTCTCCAGTACCTTTTCAGTGTGTGTATGTGTATTCTGTGTGTATGTATACTGTGTGTGTATATTGTGTGTCTGTGTGTGTATAGTGTATGTCTGTGTGTATACTGTGTGGCCCTATACTCTCCTATTGCCCGGGGGCCCCATAATCTCCTATTGCCCGGGGCCAACAATCTCCTATTGCCTGGGGGCCCCATGAGTTGTCAGTCCGCCTATTCACCTTTGTCAAGTTTATTTTATGGGACTATGGCTAACTCAATTAAACTAGTCTCTTGGAATGTGAGAGGCCTGAATAGCAAATTTAAGAGGGCCTTGATGTTCCAATATTTAAGACAGTTAGGCCGCATGTCATCCTTCTGCAGGAGACACACCTGGATGGAAGTAGAATACTGGCGCTACGTAGGCCTTGGATTTAAAAGGCATTTCATGCCACCTTCGCTCGGGGGTATCTATCCTCATTAGTAAGGCAATTCCCTGCACAATACAACAGGTGTTCACTGATCTGGTGGGGGGGCGATATGTGGGTATATTTCTAGACATTTGTAATTGCAAGTTGCTGCTGGTCAATGTTTATGTACCGCCCCCATTTAATGTACAGTTCTTATATGATCTATTTGTTAAGTTTGCTCCCCATGCTCATCTCCTGCTCCTGATAATGGGAGATTTCAATGCTACCTTGGATGCATTGGACTCCATCAATCCTGGGAGGGGGGGGCTCAGTGGATTTACTTTTCTAGGTCTCGTGGATGGTCTGACTGAGATATGGCGTTCTAAAAATCCTACGGACAAATGTTATTCTCACCTTTCTCAGTTGCACCGCTCCTCGGCCAGGATTGACTTGTCTTTTGGTAACCAGGCCCTGATGTCATATGTGAAGGGCATAGAATACCTGGCAGGAGGCTTGTCGGATCATAACCCACTTTCCCTCTCCTTATTCCTCCCTGCTGGAAGGGGATGGAGGGGTTGGAAATTGTCTTCGGGGTGGTTACAGGATGAACATATGTCCTCTCATCTTTTGGAATCGGTCACGGACTACTGGGCTACAAATTTGGAGTCTGCTGACCCTCCGATTCTGTGAGATTCCTTTAAGGCCGTGGTTCGAGGGAAATGGATAAAGACCATTAAGAGGGTATGGGTGAATCAGAATGCAGAAATTCAATTCTTACAAGACAAGGAAAGGGAGTGTGCGGGGGATAATGCTACCAACCCTACTGACTCCTCTTATACTGCACTACTAGAAGCAAGAAGGCAGCTTTCCTTGCATTTTCATAACCTGGCTCATACTGAGGCTAAACATAAGGCTAATTCTTTGTTTTCAGAGGGGGACAAAAATGGTAAACTACTTGCTAGACTGCTAGCACACAGCAACCAAATTGCACATATCCCGGTTATTAAATGTCCGAATGGAGACTTGGCCAAGAATCCAATTGACATTTGTCTGAATTTCAAAACTACTTCTCAGCCCTTTATGCACCCATCCCATGATCAATTGGCCCTGGATGACTTACTGGGGGGCTGGCCCTTCCGAGGTTGTCTGATGAGGATCGGACGGCATTGGAGGCCAAAATCACTAAAAAGGAGGTGGTTTTAGCGATTTTCGCATTTCCGCCCCATAAAGCTCCCGGCCCTGATGGGTTTCCATCTGATTTTTATAAGACATATGTTGATCAACTGGCCCCTAGACTTACGGCATTACTAGACTATTGTTTACAAAAACTGACGCTACCGGTCTCGATGCTAGACACTTACAGTATATGATTTTGCCAATCAGCCCCTGACTGGGGCTCTGGAGGGCTACATTTTCTTCCCCCCACCTTTGTGATCATGGAAAATCTTAGACTGTTTTCCCTGATTCATCACTTTTGCACCACTGGCTCTATGGGCCACTTGACTAGACTTGCCCCCAGGTCTTAGGCTGCCAGCCCTCCTCTGCTCTCAGAGGATGTTTTTGTACCATTCTTTATTCATGGCTGTGTTCTTAGGCAAATTTGTTAGTGAGCCCACTCCCTCGGCTGGGAAGCATGAATGGTCTCATGATACATGTTGGCATGGCACACTGATCGTAGCACTCAACTTTTCTTCTCTGGACAAGGTTTTCTCTGGATGCTGCAAACAATCGGAAAGGAGATTCATCAGAGAAAATACTTTACCCCAGACCTCAGCAGTCCAGTCCCTGTACCTTTTGCAGAATATCAGTGTGTCTCTGATGTTTTTCCTGGAGAGAAGTGGCTTCTTTACTGCCCTATTGACACCAGGCCAACCTCCAAACGTCTTTGCCTCACTATGCGTGCAGATGCCCTCACACCTGCCTCTGCCATTCCTGAGCAAGCTCTGCACTGGTGGTGCCCCGATGCCACAGCTGAATCAACTGTTAGAGACAGTCCTGGCACTTGCTTGACTTTCTAGATTAGTTGTAAAGGTAAACATTTTTTTTCCTAAATAGCTTCCTTTACCTTAGTGCAGTCCTCCTTCACTTACCTCACCCTTCGAATTTTGCTTTTAAATGTGCTTATTTCTTCTGAGAAATCCTCACTTCCTGTTCTTCTGTCTGTAACTCCACACAGTATTGTAAGGCTTTCTCCCTGGTGTGGAGTGTCGTGCTCGCCCCCTCCCTTGAGGGGGGAGGGGGCTAGCAGGAGAGTCAGGACGCCCACTAACACACAGCTTCTTTCTCCATCTGCAACGTAGAGAGCGTCCTGACTCTCCTGCTCGCCCCTCCCCCCTCAAGGGAGGGGGCAAACACGACACTCCACACCAGGGAGGAAGCCTCGCATTACTGTGTGGAGTTACAGACAGAAGAACAGGAAGTGAGGATTTCTCAGAAGAACTAAGGACATTTAAAAGCAAATTCGAAGAATGATGTAAGTGAAGGAAGACTGCACTAAGGTAAAGGAAGCTATTTAGGGATTTCTTTTTTTTTACTTTTACAACCCCTTTAAACTAACAGGTCTGTAGTTACTTGGTAAAGACTTTGATCCCTTTTTAAATATAGGCACCACATTGGGCTAGTGCCACTGGATTGGTGTCAGGCCAGTCATTATAGGGGTTGTAAACAACTTGCACTATCCGTCCCCCCGAGCCCCCGTTTTACTTACCTGAGCCCCGAATTCCAGTGGGTGCGATCCCGCATCGCTCTCTCCACTGATTCTCGGCTCTTCATTGGATAGATTGATAGCAGCGCAGCCATTGGCTCCCCCTGCTGTCAATCAAATCTAATGATGCGAGGGCCGAGTTATACACTCGGCGGCTATGGACTCCGAGAGTATGACACAGGAGCGTGCCCGCAGGGTAACCCCCTTGGGAGAGAGCTTCCCAGAGGGGGTTATCTATTGTGGGGAGGAGCTGCGAGAGCCGCCATGGGACCCCAGAACAGGAGGATCGGGGCCACTCTGTGCAAAACAAACTGTACAGTGGGGGTAAGTATGACATGTTTGTTTTTGTTTTTTAAAGAGTTCATAAAAGTTTGAAATAATGGCTTTGAAATGACAGAGCTTAATTCTTTAAGGATCCGTGGGTGGATGCCATCCGGTCCAGGTACTTTATTCTGTCTAATTATTTCTGGAACCATAGGGGCAGATCCTCAAAGAAATTACGCGGGCGTATCACTTGATACGCCGCGTAATTTCAAATTTTGCGCGTCGTATCTTTGTTTTAGTATCCCAAAACAAGATACGACGGCATCTGTGTTAGATCCGACAGGCGTACGTCTTCGTACGCCGTCGGATCTTAGATGCAATTTTTCAGCGTCCGCTAGATGGCGTTCCCGTCGTAATCCGCGTCGAGTATGCAAATTAGCTTTTTCCGACTATCCACGAACGTATGAGCGGCCGTCGCATTTGTTTACGTCGTTTCCGTTTGGCTTTTTCCGGCGTATAGTTAAAGCTGCTATATGGTGGCGTACTCAATGTTAAGTATGGCCGTCGTTCCCGCGTCTAATTTTGAAAATTGTACGTTGTTTGCGTAAGTCGACCGTGAATGGGGCTGGACGCCATTTACGTTCATGTCGAAAACAATGACGTCCTTGCGACGTCATTTGGAGCAATGCACCCTGGGAGTTTTTTCGGACAGCGCATGCGCAGTTCGTTCGGTGCGGGGACGTGCTTTATTTAAATGAAACACGCCCCCTACACGCCCAATTTGAATTCCGCGCCCTTACGCCGCGAGAGATACACTACGCCGCCGTAACTTACGGCGTGAATTAGTTGAGGATTCAAACCAAAGCCAAGTAAGTTACAGCGGCGTAGCGTATCTCACATCTGCGCCGGGCGCAGCGTATGTATGTGGATCTGCCCCATATACTGTAAATTTTGAGCCATTGTGAATAATTTGGGGCTGTGTCAATACTATTCTCATTATGGACATGAGCTCCCTACAAATGCTGTGGCAGGTTAGATAATTCACATATGTATATTTTAGCTGTTTGAATGGAGATCAACTTTTAATGTGAAAAAATCAACATATAGGTAATGTATATTTGGATGGATATGATTGGAAAGTTTTGACAATGACACAAATATACATTTTTACAAAGTCTGCTGCTTCAGTTTTTATGATGCCAATTTGCATATACTCCAGAATGCTATGAGAAGTGATTAGATGAATTTCAATTAATTGCAACATATAGTTAATTTTTTCTTTAGTCATATTGATGTTGCATTCCGCTTCTTTTTTTCTCACTTTTGGTTTTCACGTCATCCACGTTTCTGCATTGTCTGTTAGGTGATGATGAGGAGGAAGAGCCAGACATCCCAATAAGCCCTCGCCCTCGTCCTCTTGCGGAGCTACAGTTAAAAGAAAAGGCAGTGCCAATGCCAGAGGCCAGCTCATTTTTCATTTTTAGTCCCACCAACAAGTGAGTTTTGGTATTACACTGGATAACAGGAAAGTACTGATACTAACTGTGAATACATCTGTAGTGTTCAGGAAAGGCTTGTGGTAAAAAAAAAAAGTTTGTGGCTAAATTATAGCATAAGTGATACTCAAAGAGGTAAGCCTTTACATTAAACCCTTATTTAAGGTGGTTGTAAGCCTTAACATTTACCCACTGAAGTGAAAAGCCTCAGGTGAGACAGAAAGATGAAACAAAACCTCCTGTGTATCTGCAGCCTTCTAAAACACACTGATCAAAGACTATTTCTGAGCTCCAGCAGGTAAGGGGCAGGGATCTAAAGTCACAAACTGCACAGTACAGAGATGAGAGCTGAGTGTACTCTGAGACCTGAGTGGAGGGCATGGACACACACCCCTCACATACTCTTTTGGGGGAAACATGCACAGCTGCGGCTGTCAATCACCTTTGGTGTGCTGGAGAGGGGGCAGGGCCATCATTAAAGATTCTGGGATGATGGCATCACCTGGCAGAAGTTACTCATGCAGATAGCTGAGGAATGAGAAAGCAGACAGAAATCATACTTGTGGTTTGGATTGAGGCTAATACACACTATAGAAGGATATGTTTTATTTATTTTTATTTCAGAGGTTTACAACCACAAGTATTGCAACCCAGATACAAAATCTTTGACTGTTTACCATGAATATGTATTATGTCATAATTTTTATCCTTAACCTTTGCAGAATCAGAGTACTGTGCCATCGTATTATCAATGCCACCACCTTCACCAATTTCATCTTGCTGTTTATCTTACTAAGTAGTATCTCTTTGGCTGCTGAGGACCCCATTCAACCAGACTCTTTCCGCAACAAGGTGATGTTACACTCTTGGTAATAGAAAACAGGTAGCAGTAAAAAGTAATATTGTTGAAAAAATAATGTATAGTAACAGAAAATCCACACAGCACGCTACTAGTCCTAGGCTAGAACAGCGGTGCTCATTGTTTTTAGAATGTACCACAAATGTAGGGCACCATGGTCCTGGGAGTTCAACTGTTTAATTCCCTTTAAGGAGACAACCAGCTATAGGAAAAGTATAAGTGCAATAACACATAACTAATTTCTGAGCTTATTTGTTTTGGTTTCTTTGTATGGATTGCATGGGTTGTTACCAACATGTGGTGAACATTTCATGTCAATAGAACCTTTATATTTACCTAGAAAAATTGTGATGTGTTCAATACTTATTTTACCCATTGTATTTAAAGATTGCATTATTCTATCAAACACCAAAAAGCCACTCAGTGAATCCAAATTATAATGCAGTTTCAAACATACACGTTTTTCTCTTAAAACATTTTTTCCAAAGACCTATCTCACTCATTCATATTAAAAGTAGGCTTATTAAAACGTATTAAAACAGAACTCTTCGGCAGGAATCTATATTTTTTATACAAGCTAAATTCCCAAAAAGTTGGGATGTTTTGTAAAATGCACATAAAAACAGAATACAATGATTTGCAAATCTCATAAAACCATATATTTTTCACAAAATGTACCCTTTTAAGAAAAAAAAATAAAGTGATTTTAAAACTGATGGCAGCAACAAGTCTCAAAAAAGTTGGAACAGGGCAACAAACAGATGGCAAAGTAAGATGTACTAACAAGGAAGTGCTGGAAGAACATTTTTAAACTAATTAGGTTAATTGGCAAAATTGACATCCTTTTCTCCCCACAAATAGAGCTTTCTTCTGGTGGTATTTGATCACCTCTGCGGTTTTAATTTTGTGCGCTATAAACAAAAAAAGAGTGTCAATTTTGAAAAAAAAACAATATTTCTTTACTTTTTGCTGTAATAAATATCCCCAAAAATGATATAGAAATTTGTTTTCCTCAGTTTAGGACGATACGCATTCTTCTACATATTTTTGGTTTAAAACAAATTAGCAATAAGCGTTTATTGATTGGTTTGCGAAAAAGTTATAGCGTCTACAAAAGGGGGGATAGTTTTATGGCATTTTTATTAATATTTTTTTTTACTAGTATTGGCGGCGATCAGTGATTTTTATCGTGACTGCGTCATTATGGCGGGCACATCAGACACTTTTGGTGCTATTTTGGACCATTCACATTCATACAGTGATCAGTGCTATAAAAATGCATTGATTACTGTGTAAATGTGACTGGCAGTGAATGGGTTAACCAGTAGGGGCGCCCCCTACTGGTTAACCCATTCACTGCCAGTCACATTTACACAGTAATCAATGCATTTTTATAGCACTGATCACTGTATGAATGTGAATGGTCCAAAATAGCACCAAAAGTGTCTGATGTTAAGTGTGTCCTAGGATGTGTTCTAACTGTAAGGGGGCTGGACTACGTGTGTCATGACACTGATCACTGCTCCTGATCACAGGGAGCTGTAAAGAGTATCCTGTCACTAGGAAGAATGGGGAAATGCTTGTTTACATCAGCATTTTCCCGTTCTTCCACTCCGTGAGATGATCATGGGACTTCCGGCGGACATCGAGTCCGCGGGACCCGCGGTCACACTCATGGAGCTTGCGGTGGGCGTGCGCCCACAATTCCGCTTCTTAAAGTGGACGTACAGGTATGTCCATATGCCCAGCCGTGCCATTCTGCCGACGTATATAGTCCTGCAGCGGTCGGGAAGTGGTTAAAATAGGCATGATTCTGTGATGGACATCACTGCTTGGGCTCAGGAATACTTCCAAAAATCACTCTGTGAACACTGTGCCATCCAAAAATACAAATTAATCCTCTATAATGCAAAGAAGAAGCCATATCTGTGCATGATCCAGAAAGCTGCCATCTTCTCTGGGCCAAATCTCATTTAAATGGTCTGTTTAAAGTGGAAAACTGTTCAATGGCCAGATGAATTACTGTATTTATTGGCGTATAACACTCACTTTTTACCCTGAAAATAGAGGGTAAACTGTGCCTGCATGTTATCTGCAAGGGGCTGTGAAAAGTTTTTTTTCCTGAAACATCCCTCTTAAAGTTAGGGTGCGTGTTATATGCCTGTGCGAGTTATACGCCAATAAATACAGTAAATTCTTTTTGGCAACCATAATCAAAAATGGGGGGGAGGGAGAGGTAATAAACCTCGGGACATTAAGGGTGTTAGGTGTAGAGATTAAGATTCATGTATACAACATATAAAATGGAAAGGTTTTATTACAAAGATAAAAAACATGAGAACAAATTTACATCCATATCAAAAATTGCTTGTTCTATAAAGGCACAATTAACAGACACTACCACTCTCAACATGTTTCGCTCAGCATAGCTTCCTCAGGAAATTCCGGTGTTGCATTTTTTATTATGCTATAGACAACAAATAGATTGGAATGAATGCTCATGTTGATTTAAGTTAACATATACAGATGTGAAACAAATATATTGGCATAAATTAAATATGCAGAAGTTTAGAAAATAGTATACAAAATAATGATTGTAGGGCATAAGGAATGTATGGATACAAGGGAAGATATGAACCTTACCAAAGCTGTTATGAGTCAGTATATAACTTGAAATTTAGATAAAAAATATAAGTTCCATGTGTGCATAGGACATTCCATTAATTGTAAAATTCCTCCAGTGTGCTATCCAGCAAAGGTAATTATCCAAGGGAGTTCATATTAAACAGGAACAGGAAAAAAAAAGTATGTATGTGTACCACAAGATAGAACTACAAGTACAACAGACTGGTCTAAGAGCTGTGGCTCCCAAAACAAAACCTTAAAAAATAAATAAGGTATAATCATTGTGAGGAAAATCCCATCAATCAGAAAATCAGAGCAGTATCTGTTTAAAATAAACAGAAGATCCAGTATCTGTATATAGAAATAAACAGACTTACCAGCATATAGAGAACAAAATGGGTAGGAAGAACCGGTGAGAGATGTTGCCTCTCCCTCCCACTGAATGTCTTGGACCTTTCCAACTTTGCAGGGTAATCCCAGTGTTTGGGCCTTTACCCAACAAGTAACTAACGAAATTCGTAAAACCAAATGGAAGGAATTATCCCAATCCAATTTAACGCCAGCACAAAAAGAGATGTTAACCTCCCTGCAACAAGATATGCGCATGATTATAAAACCTTCAGATAAAGGAGGCAATTTGGTTATAATGGAAAACCACCAATATGAGTCAATGGTTGTTAGCAGGGTTTTTTTTCTCAAACAATAGGTGCTGGAACTCAACCACAACCCCCCCAATATCGCCCCCCCCCCCCCCACACACACACCTCACGAACAGTAGAAGGGTCTTTAAGGGGCATTAAATACCAGAATTGCATTACATACAGAGTGCAGAGTTCAGGAGGATTGCACACGGAGTGCAGAGCTGTCACTTGTAGACACAGAAACCGGACTTCTGTGTTTACAAGTGATTATGGTAAGCAGGCACCAAAGGGTCTGAGCCAGAGGTGGTGGAACTGAGTTCCACCAGGTTCCACCTGAAAAAAAGCCCTGGTTGTAAGACTACTACAGAATCGGGAATGGTATAAAAAAGTACCGGAAAGCCATGTAAATTACATTCTGATCCACTACAGACAATTACCGTATTTATCGGGGTATTGTGGACCCGCATTCCTGTAAAAAAAAACATTTTAGTACTTAGAGTTTTGATGTCTTGCGCGGCGTCCATCGGCGGCCTCGTCGGATCCGGCGTCCGTCTGCAGCTTCGGTGGTGTCCTCCTTGTCGGGTCCGGCGTCCGTCTGCGGCTTCGGTGGTGTCCTCCCGGCTTCTCCCGCACTGTCTCCCCGTCGAATCGCCGCTTCCCGCGCTCAGTTTGAATGCCTGCGCCGACATATACCGACTGCAGTACACATTCGGCCAGGCTCGGCTTTGCTCGTGCTCACACTCTGTGACGTTTATGCGTGAGCACGAGCGAAGCCGAGCCTGTCCGAATGTAGCCGAGTGTACTGCACTCGGTATATGTGGGCGC
This sequence comes from Rana temporaria, assembly GCF_905171775.1. Lineage (NCBI taxonomy): Eukaryota > Metazoa > Chordata > Amphibia > Anura > Ranidae > Rana > Rana temporaria. Next base: position 369,325,543 of record NC_053490.1, read on the forward strand.
AGGCATTCAAACTGAGCGCGGTAAGCGGGTATCGGCGTATATCGCACACCCACGATTTTCCCCTTATTTTAAGGGGAAAAAGTGTGCGGTATACGCCGATAAATACGGTAATCAGTTCAGCCTACTATCAGGGACTCGTAAACAAAAAAACATGTGAATTTCTCAATGTTCCAGCTCCCAGAACTCCAACTCTGTACGCCCTGCCTAAAATCCACAAAAATCCAACCAACCCACCAGGACGTCCCATAGTTTCGGGGAACGGCTGCCTCACTGAAACTGCCAGTGAACTGTTGATGACTTCCTGAGACCCCACGTCGAGGGCCTGTTGTCTTATTTGCAAGACACCAGCGATCTCCTCAGAACTCTTGATGGTATCACAGTTCCTGAGGGATCCTGGCTGGTAGCCCTTGACGTTGAGGCCCTCTACAACTCCATTCCTCATGATTTGGGTGTTGGGGTTGTGGAAGGCTTCCTTTTTGAAAACGATGAGGTGCCCAAAGCCTTCAATAGGTTCATTTTAGACTTACTTTGGTTTATTTTAAGCAACAACATTTTTTTATTTGGATGCGCCCACTACTTCCAGATACAGGTGGTAGCTATTGGAAAAAATGTGCTTCCTTATATGCAAACCTGTATCTGGGGGGGGGGGGGGGGGGGTGAGAGCGAGGTCTCTTTTTTATAGGTTAGGATGAAGGAAAAAAGCTGGGACAGCCGCACTCCAAAAAAACTCCTCCTTTAATTAAAAATCACAAAATACATGCCACAGCAAAAAACAGCACAACAAAAGAAAAGCTGACGTTTCGCACTTTGCCTTAGTGCTTCTTCATAGCTATGAAGAAGCACTAAGGCATAGTGCGAAACGTCAGCTTTTCTTTTGTTGTGCTGTTTTTTGCTGTGGCATGTATTTTGTGATTTTTAATTAAAGGAGGAGTTTTTTTGGAGTGCGGCTGTCCCAGCTTTTTTCCTTCATCCTAACCTGCATTTTGATTGCACTGCCTGCACCCTTGGCTCGGACCACAGGAATCAGATTACCTGGTTCTCTTTGAGCGGTTACCCACTCTCTCGTCTCTTTTTTATAGATGACATGCAAATATTCTTTGAACAGATACCTATTTGGAGGCGCTTCATAGATTACATATTTTTCATTTGGACAGGAAGCAAACATGATTTGCTTGCTTTCTTTGAGAGTCTTGGGCAAAACCGGTACAACTTAAAATTCACCATGGAAATCAGTCAGCAAAAATTTTCATTTTTAGATGTCCAGATCTTTATCAATCCTGAGGGTGTTATTGGGTCCACACTCTTCCGCAAGCCCTCTGCGGGAAATTCCCTTCTACGAGCCACTAGTTCCCATCCTGCTTCTCTGATAGCAGAGGCTATAGTAATAAATGTCTCAACAAAGCTAAAAATCAAGACAGATCTAATTGAATTCATGGCCACAAAGTCCCTAAAGCAAACATGGGGTCGGGATGATCACCTGGTTCTCAGGTCAGCACCACCAAGAACCAGAGGCAGACACAGATGCAGTTGAAACTGTTGAGGTTGAAGTTCTGCTTTAATCTAACAATGCATAGAGATTTTTTCAAAAGAAACCAAAATGCGCACCCCAAACTTTGAACATAAAGGACAGTCACCGAATATATCTGTGCCCAAGTGTCAAACTGAATTGGGGTAGGATCATGCCCCATATGGTCACGCCAAAGCAAGATCGTTATTATTTGAATTAGTTCCTCCATAGCATACAGAATGTTATGTTTCAAGCTGCAACATTGGGTTAAATATATGCTTTAAAACATTCTGATTCTGAAAAATAACAAACATGTTTTATTAATCTTTGGGTATATAATGATTTTTTAGTAATTACATCTGGCTCTTTGCTGCAGTCATTAAATGTACACCCTTGAAGTAAACTACCGCATATACTCAAGTATAAGCCAAGTTTTTCAGCACATTTTTTATACTCGCGTCAATGAGTTTTCCCAGTTGTTTGTGGTAAAATTAGGTGCCTCGGCTTATATTCGGGTCGGCTTATACTCGCCTATTATACATATAAGAGCCTATAAACTATCTATATACCAAAAGCATTTAGGCTTATGTCAAAGTATTCAGATTTTGCAGCTTACATTTATTTAGTTTTTTTGCTTATGTTTCAGGTTCTTTCCAAGCTTGATATTGTTTTCACAGCGATTTTCACAACTGAAATTGTTCTTAAGGTAAATGCTACTAAATGTTATAACTTAAAGCATCATTAAACCCAAAAACATAAATTTATTAAATCGAAACTCACTAATTTTTGGATGTGGTGACTGCATTTCTTTTTTATGCTTTTTTTCCCTTTTATTTTCACCTGGTGATCCAGCCACGTAAGTCTGTTATTTTTCAACTTACCTTAACAGACCAAGCTGTCCAGACAAAGCAGCAGTTACATTATTGAGAAAAAACATTAAACATCAATAGGGGTGATTACAATGGTCAGCTTTTTTTCAATTATTTAAATCCTTTATCCCAAAAGAGAAAAAACTGTTGTAGTATGTACTAAAAAAGTGTTCGGTAGAGTTCAGCTTTAATTTGTTAGTTGAGTCCAACTAAATCTGCTAGCCTATCACTACCCCCTCCCCAGACTGACAATGCTGCTTTCCAAAGGTGCCTGCCTTACTACTTCTTGCAGAATGCAAACACCCTAAGACAGGAAGTGTGTTACTGGCAGGATCATCAGGTGAAATAAAGAAAAGGCCTAAAAACGAAAACAAACAAAGCCATCACATTTAAGGACTGGTAAGCTGCAATCAATATTTTACAGTTTAATTTGGGTTTAATACCACTTTAATTTTTCCCTTATTTTTATGTCTCCTCTCAGATGACAACATATGGTGCCTTCCTACACAAAGGATCCTTCTGCAGAAATTCTTTTAATATTTTGGACCTTTTGGTGGTTGGAGTTTCCCTCATTTCAATGGGCATTGAGTGAGCACTACTACATATTTTACTTCCTCATTACAAAATATAATGCCGAAGGGTTATCATCAGCATTTTAAATCAACAAAGATTGCAATAAAAAAATGTGTGATCAGGGCAGTTAAAAATTTATTACAAGAGACACATTGCTGAGGACATTAAAAAAAATCCCTAGATTGTTTTCAAAAACATTCATTGCAAAAAGTCTAGATCAGAACATATTGACCCAATAAAAGATGATCAGGAGAAGTTGGTCATAAGCGACATGGAGAAGGCAACTGTACTAAATACATCCTTCTTTTTATAAGAAAGAAAAGAAGGGGTATAACAAACAGGACAGTAATGTTAATAGCATTGTATTGAATGTACTCAAGAAAGACTAAACAAACCTAATGTGAATAAATCACCAGGACCAGATGGCTTATGCAAGAGAGTTTTTAAGGAACTTTGCCATGTTATAGCCATAGTATTGTCCCTAATTTTTAAGGAGAGCACAGTGACTAGAATGGTGCCAGCTGATTGGCAAAAGGTAAACCAATATTCAAAAAAGAACCGAGATATAAAGTATGTCAAAGAAGGTGCATATAATAGGGCCTAGAATGCACTTCACAGCGCCACAGACATAAACTATCTCTGAGCTTTCGAATTGGTGTCGGTAGAAATGAGTAAACAGACGTAATAAATAAGATAAACAGATATCAAGTAATAAAATGATATAAGTAAGGTAGCAGCTATTTAAAGGCCAAAAATGAGAAAAGACTCATAAAAGCACAAAATCTAAAAAAAAGTATCAAGACGTGGAGCTAAAAATAGTCCAAATGATAAAACAGCGCTGAAATTGGTTAAATGTCCAACTACATATAAAGCATTTGAATGATGACGTTGCAACAGTAAATTCTAAAGTGATGAGTGCTTCTAGTAAATGGTCAGTGATGCATCCTACACCTGCTCCCAATCTTCACCACAAGAAAGACACTCCCCCCTTCGGGGTACAAACTCACCAGAAAGATGAATAATGTGGGCCTTATGCAATATTAAGAACTCTAATGCCCTGTACACACGATCGGTTTGTCTGATGAAAACGGACCGATGGACCGTTTTCATCGGAGGAACCGATCGTGTGTGGGCCCCATCAGTTTTTTTCCTATCGGTGAAAAAAAATAGAACCTGTTTTAAAATTTTCGTATGGTTAAAAAACCGATAGAAAAAAATGATCGTCTGTGGGGAAATCCATCGGTCAAAAATCCACGCATGCTCAGAATCAAGTCGATGCATGCTGGGAAGCGTTGAACTTCAATTTTCTCTGCACGTTGTTGTGTTTTACGTCACCGCGTTGGACACGATCGGATTTTTAACCGATGGTGTGTAGGCAAGACTGATGAAAGTCAGCTTCATCGGATATCAGATGAAAAAATTCATCGGTTCGTTTTCATCAGATGAACCGATCGTGTGTACAGGGCATCACTCTCACTTGAACATCCGTCAGCAATAGCAGGGGCAGCATGGGTTAAGCTCCATAAGAGTACATAAAACACAAGAAAGCACTTTTTGGCAGAGTTTTGTGTGTAAAATCAGGTCTCCATCTCCTGATTGTGTGATCACAGTTGGATGCCGAACACCTGTCTGTTGTCACATGGGAGCTTGTCCAGCCTGAGGAGAGGATCCTCTCCCAAATGAACATTTGTACCCCGAAGGGGAGAGTGCCTCACTTGTGGTGAAGATTGGGGGCAAGTGTCCGATGCATCACTGACCATTTACTAGAAGCACTCATCACTTTAGAATTTACTGTTGCAACGTCATCATTTAAATGCTTTATATGTAGTTGGACATTTAACCAATTTCAGCGCTGTTTTATCATATGGACTATTTTTTGCTCCAGGTCTTGATACTTTTTTAGAGATATAAAGTATATCTGGAAACTACAGACTAGTTAGCCTAACATCAGTAGTATGTAAACTAACTATTGGAAGGAATGATAAGGGATCGTATCCAAGAATTTGCTGATGAAAATAGTATCATTAATAGTAACCATATGATAAAACAGAAAGAATTGTGCTTAGTGCAAAAAAAAATCGATTGTGCCTAAAGCTGCACCATTTACATGATGACATCAAATTCTATACACAAAATATAAGTGAGCATACAGACAAAAAAAATCACCATAGAAGTAAAGTCCACTATGCCTCAAATAATTTAAATAAAAGTAAAAGTCAGTTCAAGCAAATGTTAGATATAGGATTCCAGCCTTCCATCAGCAGGATGCACGATTCTTGTAAAACAAACGTGCCCTTGTGCCCTCCACCCCACACATAAGGCTCTTACCAGACTGTGTTGATCCTCAATCACAGAGATCAACAAAGCATGTTGTAAATAAAATGATTCCCGCTTTTGACAATGAAGCACCAGCATAGACACCATTCCTAAACTTCCGGATGCCTCCAGTAATTGTCAACGTGGCTGGGTAACCCCATGCAGGATATTATACAAAGGAACAAAGGCCACACATAGCATAACTAAGTATTGCACATTTATTTTAAAAAGACAAATACAGGTATTCACAATTTTAAAAAGCAGATCAGGCGTGGTGGCAGGCATGATGACATCACAAGTTAAGCCCCACCCTACGCGTTTCATGTCAATACGCATTGTCAGGGGACTTTACTTCTATAGTGATGTTTTTATCTATATGCGCACTTATAGTTTGTGTATAACCAGCATGAATTTATGAAAGACCGCTCCTGCCAAACCCACCTTTTGACATTCTATAAGGAGGTAAGTTGTACTTTGAATGGAAGAAGGCCAGTGCATCTCGATTTTGCTAAGGCATTTTATACAGTACCTTATAAGCACTTAATGTACAAATGAAGGTCTTGGCATTGATGATGTGGTATGTACCTGGATAGAAAACTGGTGTTCCAGGGGGTGGTGATTAATTGCATATTTTTGAATGGTCTGGAGTTGTGAGTGGTGTACCCCAGGGCTCTGTCTTAGGACCAATTGTGTTTAACTTGTTTATTAACAGTATAGAGATTGGAATAAAATAGTTCAATCTCAGTGTTTACCGACAATATAAAACTAACCAGGGCAATAACTTCACAACAGGATATATAAACTTTACAAAAGGACCTCTACAATATAGAGCGGTGGGCAGCTATATGGCAGATGAGGTTCAATATTGGCAAATGTAAGGTAATAGGAGAGAACCTGTGGGGGAACCCAGGATGGAAAAGGAACTGGGGGTCCTAGTAGACTCAGCCACATAATGTGATGCCAGGCTACAGAAAGCACAGCTAGCAGACTATTAGCATGCTTTAGACCCCTTTCACACTGGAGGCGTTTTTCAGGCGGTTTAGCACTAAAAATAGCATCTGTAAAGCGCCTGAAAAATGCCTCATCTGAAATCCCAGTGTGAAAACCAAAGTGCTTTCACACTTGAGCGCTGCGCTTGCAGGACATCAAAAAAAAGGCCTGGAAGCAGCTTCTTTGAGGCGCTTTAGAAGCAATGTATACACCGCTCTTAAAGCGCCCCTGCCCAATAAAATCAATGGGCAGCGGCGCCGAAGCACCTGCAAAACGACGGTAAAGCGCCGCTAAAACTAGGCCGAGGCCCGGGTGCTGTCAGTGTGAAAGGGCCCTTAAAAAGGGTATTAACGTTACATAGTAACAAGAGCAGAAAAACACACAGGATGCGAAGGTCATCGTTAACCCTGTTGGCGACATAAACAATTCAGCCCTAATGGTTAAAGGGTCACTAAAGGATTTTTTTTTTTTTTTTAGCTAAATAGCTTCCTTTACCTTACTGCAGTCCTGGTTTCATGTCCTCATAGTTCGTTTTTGCTCTGATGTTGCTGTAATTCTGCTCTGTTCTGGACACTTCCTGGTTGTCTGTTTCCTGATCACCACAGTACTGGGAGATTCTAGTTTAGTTTTCCAAACCAATACTGCTCTATGGGTCTGTTCAGCACAGAGGCATCAAATAACATGCAAAAACTAAGCTAGATGCAAAAACGAAACTGAAACTAGGAGGTACATTATATGATTGATTTTTATCTATTTTTAAGCTAAAAAAAATATATATAATCCTGGAAAGTTCATAAATGAATGAGAGTTCATTAAAAAATGTCTCTTTTAAAAATAAATATGTGCTAGGGGTGGTGAGGCTCCTTCAAGGGCGGATTGAGAGCCCAGTATCTGTAAAAACAAGCCACCTATAGCACAGTATGGTTTATTAGATAAAATCATGGGTTTAAAAAGGAAGTATTGCACTCACAAATTATCCAGTAAAATAGGCATGAGTGTCAGCACGAGGGAACCCAGGAGTGGATCCGTGTCAGCCACAGCAGTAGAGGCCAGGAGTCAGGGAAACACCAGCTTGTATGCTTGGTGACAGGGGAAGTCTACAGCTGTCAAAACTCACTTTAGCCTAGGGATAATCCGGCAGAATAAACCATACTGCACTATAGGTGGCTTGGCGCTTCTCTATTACTCCCCTTGCTTTGTATTTACTTTACAAAACTCTGGTTTGGCCACATTGAGTACACCATCCAGTTCTAGTCGCCAATCCTCAGGAAGGACGTCCTTGAACTGAAGAGTCCAGAGAAGGACAAAAAAGATAATAAGGGGGCTGCTCTCTATTTTCTTGCTGGGTTTCCCAGCAGAGTGTTTCCTGCTGAGAAAACCGGTTGTCTGTATGCTTACCTATCCCAGGTAAACCCGAGCATGCTCGATAACAGTTCGACGCATGCGCGATATCATACAAGTTTAGTGTGAGGTATAGCAAGATGGCGGCGACGGCATCGAATGTGATGAGCGCCAGCTCGTTGTAGTCGATGACGTTACCGCGTTCTTGCAATTCAAAGAAACAGAGGTTCTTTTGAATGGCCGTCTGCATGCACGGCAAGCTTGCCAGGAATCCCATTAGGAAAACCAAGGTTTTTACCTGACGAGATTTCCGCCCGTGTGTACAGGGCCTTAGAGTGATAAGGATTTGGGACTCCTTTCCACAGTTGGTGGTGTCAGTGCGGAGTGTAGATAAATAAAAAAAAACTTGTAGATGTGTTTCTTAGCAAACGTAATGTACAAGGCTATGCAAAATGGTAGTGACACATGCGCTTACACACGCTCAGGTTTAACTGGAAGGACGGTTGTCTTTATTCCACCTTATGAATTATGTTACTCTGGTGGAGATTTACTAAAAAATCTGGTGCATCAGCTTCTAACTTCAGTTTGTTCCATTAAAGTGGTTGCAAAGCCTTAAGGTTTTTCACCATTCTATGCATTAAGAGGAAAAACCTTCTCTGCTGCAGCTCCACCCCCCTAGACCCCTCCTTTTTTTTACCTGAGCCCGATCCAGCGATGTACACAAGTACACTGTCGCTCTCCTCATTGGACAGATTGATAGCAGCGGGAGCCTTTGGCAAAAGCTGTGACACCGAAGCTGGGCCAGGAAAAATCCTGCTGTCTGTGTCAATGGACACAGCAGCGGGACTCCAGATTGAGCCCGCGCAGGTGCCCCCATGGAAAGCAGCTTTTCTGTGGGGGCATCCAATGAAGAGGAGGAGTGCTGGTGGCGGACCCCAAAAGAGAAGGATCGGGGCTGCTCTGTGCAAAACCATTGCAGAGAGTAGGTAAGTATGGACATGTTTAAAAAGAAATCAAAGGTTTACAATCACTTTAAGCTTTGACAATAAAACCTGGAAGCTGGTTTCTGTGCAGAGCTACCAGATTTTGCGCACTCCAGTTTTAGTAAATCTCCACCAGAGTTTCGTACAGTTATACTTGTATTAGTTACAAGTTCGTAAATATGAATAAAGACAACTGTCCTTCCAGTTAAACCTGAGTGAGTGTGTGTGCATGCGCTTGTGTCACTACCATTTTCCATACATCACGTTTTAAAAAAAACACATATACAAGTTTTTTTATATCATCTAATCTCCTCGCTGACACCACCAGCTGTGGAAAGGAGTCCCAAATCCTTACCACTCTAACAGTAAAGTACCCCTACACAGTTTAAGATTGAACCACTTCTCATCAAACTTCATTGTGTGGCTGTGTGTCTTCTCCAAAATATTTTTTTCCCAATGCAACCATTTAAAGATTTGTATATATCCTCTTAAGTGCCCCTTCTTCAGAGAAAATGCATTCCTTGTTTGTAGTGGTTCCTCATAATTGAGGTCCTCTACCTCCCTTATTAGTTTTCATTTCAAGGACATCCTTCCTGAGGATTGGTGACCAGAAATGGATGGAGTACTCAAGATGTAGCCAAACTCCTATGTAACTATCTTCCCCTATGTAACTATACGTAACTATGCATTTTGTAAAACATGGTAGTGAATAATGCAGTTTTACTGCATCATTTCAAAAAAATTAAATATGTTAGCTGCCTGGTTACCAACTTTAACATTACTACCTGATTGGTGAGTTTATTTTCAAACCTATTAATGTATCTCAGTGTTTTCCAAGCAATGCATTATGATTTTAAGTCAACTATTGGGGTCTGTTTATCAATTTTTTTTATCAAGATTCACACATTTTTCAATGGAATGATTGGTGGAAAATGTATTAATCCTGGGGGAAAGTTGTGTGAATGGTAAATACATTGGAAAATGGAACCCCTTGGTATTACTTTTAGACTGCTATACTGAGTTTAATTTGGCAACCAGGACTAAGTATTGCTTAAAAAAGTCAAAAGTACCCCTGTGGGTACACATAGCTCATGTTGAGACAGCTTCAAGAACAACAAAGTTTAATACTAAGATACAATAACTATTGGTACGAATCTGTGTCAACACTTCTATCTTTTCTTATTAACAATATCTTGCTTTCCTGATTTTTCTGTATAAAAGATCCAGCGCTATCTCTGTAGTGAAGATTCTCAGGGTATTGAGAGTATTGCGTCCCCTCCGTGCCATTAATCGTGCAAAAGGACTTAAGGCAAGTAAAGCATGGCAACCACTGTTTTGTTGATCAGTGATCAATATTTGTAGACAAATGAGCAGCCTATACATGAATGTTTTACACTCACTCCATAATCCTGTGTAGACTTTTTTTTTATTCAAATATGCATAATGTTGCTATTATGTTGTTATAAAAGTTCTCATACCTTTTCAGTTACTAGCACAACTCATAGGTAATGAGCCACTAAGGCCGCGTACACACGGTCGGTCCAAACCGATGAAAACAGACTGAAGGACCTTTTCATCGGTCCAAACCAATCGTGTGTGGGCCCCATGGGTCAGTTATCCTTCGGTCCAAAATTTTAGAACTTGCTTTAAAATTGAACCGATGGACACCTAACAGATAGTTTAAAACCAATGGTTAGTATGCAAAAGCATCCGTTAAAAACCCACGCATGCTCAGAATCAAGTCGACGCATGCTTGGAAGCATTGAACTTCATTTTTCTCTGCACGTCGTTGTGTTTTACGTCACCGCGTTGGACTCAATCGTTTTTTTAACTGATGGTGTGTAGGCACATCAGTCCATCAGTCAGCTTCATCGGTTAACCGATGACAACAGTCCTTCAGACCGTTCTCATCGGATGGACTGATCGTGTGTACGCGGCCTCAGACGTCCTTTTGACACCGGTTCCCAGCGTGCACCATTCATTTTAGTTTAGTGCTTTAGCAAGGTTGCAATTAAAAAATTTACAAACTTCTCATAAAAGGTATGGGTGTCAATATTTATAAATCACAACAACTTTTTAGGACTCGGTATTAAAGAGTACTTCTATTCAAAGGTTTGTATTGTTTCATATTTTTTAACTCTTTTTTCTTATTACAGCATGTGGTCCAGTGCCTATTTGTTGCCATTAAAACCATTGGAAATATTGTCCTGGTCACGACACTTCTGCAGTTTATGTTTTCTTGCATTGGTGTACAGCTGTTCAAGGTAAAAAGTAAGGAAATAAATTACAATAGATAATATATGCCTAATTGTGCAGTGATGATTGCATACTGTGGTCTAAGGTCTGTTAAAAAGTCTTTGTTTTCCATAAATATATTTTACATATGTAAAAATAATAATAATTTTAGCAGTTTAGGTGATTATAGTAAATACTGTATGTCTTATTTGATATTAATATTTCTTTAACCCCAAAAAAATTATAATATCTCCATCTACTATGACTCTGTATGCCACAGTATCAATATACAGTATCTCACAAAAATTAGTACACCCCTCACATTTTGGTAAATATTTTATTACATCTTCTCATGTGACAACACTGAAGAAATTACACTATCCTACAATGTAAACTAGTGAATGTACAGCTTGTATAACAGTGTATATTTGCTGTACCCTCAAATCAACTCAACACACAGCCATTAGTGTCTAACCGCTGGCAACAAAAGTGAGTACACCCCTAAGTGAAAATGCCCAAATTGGAGCCAAAGTGTCAATATTTTGTGTGGCCACCTTTATTTTCCAGAACTGCCTTAACGCTCTTGGGCATGGAGTTCACCAGAGCTTCACAGGTTGCCACTGGAGTTCTCTTCCACTCCTCCATCATGACATCACGGAGCCGGTGGATGTTAGAGACCTTGTGCTCCTCCACCTTCCATTTGAGGGTGCCCCACAGACAGGGCTGGACTGGGACATCAATTTGTCCCTGGACTTCATCCAGACCGCCCCACTTTAATTCAATAAAAAGGCTGCCCCCATCCCCCTGAAAAATCACGCCCACCAAAAGGCCTCTACATCCATTATTGTATATCATGAGAGGGTGAGAGAGAGAGAGAGAGAGAGAGAGAGAGAGAGAGAGAGAGGGTGAGTGTAAGAAAAAGAGAGTAAGTGTAAAAGAGAGGGGGTGAGTGTAGGACCCCTTTTTACACTGAGGCTTTTTTTAGGCGCTTTTGGGCTAAAAATAGCGCCTGTAAAGCGACTGAAAAACGCTTCCGCTGCAGTCCCAGTGTGAAAGCCTGAGTGCTTTCACACTGGGGCGCTGCCAGGGCGTTACAAAAAGTCCTCCAAGCAGCATCTCTGTTTTAAAAAAACGGCCCACTGAGCCATCGGCCCACCGGGAAACTCCCTGTAGTCCCTATGGCCAGTCCATCCCTGCCCACAGATGCTTAATAGGGTTTAGGTGTGGAGACATGCTTAGCCAGTCCATCACCTTTACCCTCAGCTTCTTTAGCAAGGCAGTAGTCACCTTGGAGGTGTGTTTGGGGTTGTGATCATGTTGGAATACTGCCCTGTGGCCCAGTGTCTGAAGGGAAGAGATCATGCGCTGCTTCAGTATGTCACAGTACATGTTGGCATTCATGGTTCCCTCAATGAACTGTAGCTCCCCAGTGTCGGCAGCACTCATGCAGCCCCAGACCATGACACTCCCACCCTATGCTTGACTGTAGGCAAGACACACTTGTCTTTGTACTCTTCACCTGGTTGCTGCCACACACGCTTGACACCATCTGAACCAAATAAGTTTGGTCTCATCAGACCACAGGACATCCAGTAATCCATGTCCTTAGTCTGCTTATCTTTAGCAAACTGTTTGCAGGCTTTCTTGTGCATCATCTTTAGAAGAGGCTTGCTTCTGGGATGCAGACCAATTTGATGCAGTGTGTGGCGTATGGTCTGAGCACTGACAGGCTGACCGCCTACCTCTTCAACCTCTACAGCAATGCTGGCAGCACTCATACGTTTATTTCCCAAAGACAACCTCTGGATATGACGCTGAGCATGTGCGCTCAACTTCTTTGGTCGACCATGGCAAGGCCTGTTCTGAGTGCAACCTGTCCTGGTAAACCACTCTTTGGTCTTGGCCATCGTACTGCAGCTCAGTTTCAGGGTGGGTCTTGGCCTAGGGCATCTTTATGCAGAGCAACAATTATTTTTTTCAGATTCTCAGAGAGTTTTTTGCCATGAGGTGCCATGTTGAACTTCCTGTGAGAGAGTGAGAGCGATAACACCAAATTTAACACACCTGCTCCCCATTCACACCTGAGACTTTGTAACACTAACAAGTCACATGACACCATAGAGGGAAAATGGCTAAATGGGCCCAATTAGGACATTTTTACTTTGGGTAGTACTCACTTTTGTTGTCAGAGGTTTAGACATTAATGGCTGTGTGTTGAGTTATTTTGAAGGGGACAGCAAATGTACACTGTTATACAAGCTGTACACTCACTACTTTACATTGTAGCAAAGTGTAATTTCTTCAGTGTTGTCACATGAAAAGATATAATAAAATATTCACAAAAATGTGAGGGGTGTACTCACTTTTGTGAGATCCTGTACAGTTGATGTAACAGTTTAAAAATTGTGTAGATATACCAATAGGCCTATTCTTCCTCAAATGTACATAAAATCAACACAAGTTGAATTTCTGTAATTTTTCAGGGTAAATTCTACAGCTGCACTGATACAACTAAAATCACGGCGGAAGAATGCAAGTAGGTTAATCAGCAATAGTCATTAATTGTCATATGTCATCATTCCCTGCATCCATTTCTGATATCCAATATCATCCCTGTTTTCCTACAAATATGTTTCTTTTAACAGGGGGTATTTTTTTGTGGCAAAGGATGGAAATCCAGCTCATATGGAAGCAGTACCCAGAATTTGGTCACATAGCGACTTCCATTTTGATAACGTCCTTTCTGGCATGATGTCTCTTTTTACCATTTCCACCTTTGAGGGCTGGCCACAGTAAGTATAAGCCAGCTAACATTCAATATTATTCAAACCTTTGTTTTTTTCTAATATAGAAATTGTCATTTTATTAACAGGGACATTAACATTTGTAGCGCCCCCTTACTTTCAGTATGGGCACTACGCTAAAGTTAGTGGGGAATGGGAGAGTTACCTTGCTCCAATTCACTATTTGTTTAAATTTTGGGACTTCTGTCATTCCAGAAATGTTCACTGGGTCAGTCTGTGGTCCAGGGATGCAATGTCATCCCTGGCCAGCAGTTGGCGCCAGAGGGGTTCTGGCAGAAAAAGTTTCTCCAGCAGCCAATCAGAGGAGTTTTTTCCCTTGCGGGGCGTGCTGGAGAGGAGTATATCTGTGACAGGTGTCATGTGTTCTAAAATCTTTGCGGGGTCTCCGTTCCAGGTGCGGCATCCACCTTCAGGGTGCGCGCATCCATGGCCCCCCGCCGGCGTGGCCCACCTGGCCATAATTGCAGACTACTTCGGACCTCATCCAGAGGTACAAGGGGACCCCAGTGATTGGCTGGGTTCCCGGTTCTATTGAAAGGATCCCAGGCTGGGTGCCGTTCGATTGGGGAGTCGGTTTGAGGAGGACCCAGAGGCAGGTCGTCCAACAGAGCCTGAACACACCAATTGGGGATCCGCTGACCAGAGTACTGACAGGTATGTTTGCTGTCATCTGGTGACTGATGCAGAAATCTACTGGGAGGATTCGCTCTATCTATCTAGCTCAGTTATTGTAATTGGCCTGTGGCAGAGGCCCAAGCCGGGTCTGTGAGAGAGGCCCGTTCCTCCCAGAAATCCTATGTGACATCTCGGCTGCCAGACCTGTAAAAAAGGGTTTGTCCGGGGGCACTTTTCCCACTCAGTTGGAGTGGCGACGAGTTACAAATTGGTACTACGCAGAGCAGTACTGACTGCTCTATTTAATATCCAGGCCTGCTACTGCAAGGTTCTTGCTCTCTCTCTTTTCATCAACTGTGTCGTTCCCAATTGATGTTGATGTTGGCCGTGTTGGCCTGGAAAATAAAGCATTGGAAAAAAACTTTATTCACTGTCTGGACCTTCGCTCACTGTTTGTTTCTACAATTACACCCCTAGACAACGCCAGGGTAACTTAATAGGCCCAGACCCAAATTCAACCAGTGGCTCCTTCGGGGGTAGCGCTACACATTTATGTAACTCCTAGGGGCATATTTTTAACGCAAAGAATCTGTTAGTCAGCAAACATTCTCTGAAGATGAATCTTCCAGGTCCATGTGTTTTAAATTGCTGAAAGTCGCATTCATTGCTTTATAAATAAATCCCTAAGAATTAACTTATGTATGCTCCTTTTTTAGACTGCAAACTTTACTATTGAAAGTATTTTCTTATATCTGTTCAACAATATAAAAATTTAAATCTTCTATCTGTTCAATAATAAAAAAATTTACAAAAAAATCCTGCCAGAAATCTGGTGCAGCCCTGTGTCATGTGCACCTTGTTATGTTATCTCAAGCATCTCTGCTCCCCAATAGATAGAGTATCGTGTTTTAGTGTTGTCTCCTTCAGACAGGAAGTGGGTTACTGGCAGGATCAACAAGGCAAAAAAAAAGGAAAACAATTTGAAAAAAGGCAAACGAATGCAACCACCCAGGGCTGGTCCCAAGACATTGTGCTGCCTGGGTCCAAGAATGAAATGCTTGGACCCACCCCCAAAAAACTAAATCCCACCAAAAGGCCCCCACATCCATTATTTTATATCATGATAATTAAAACAAAATGTTTATTTATCAGGTAGCCAGATTTACATGTAACAGCACCTTAATTATATGACATTCCAATTTTGTTAAATTTCCAAGGGGTGGGCTATGGCAGTATAAGGGCAGGCTAGGTCCATATAGGGGCAGGCGGAGCGGTTTGTAAGGCAGTTGTCGTCATGGCACACAACTGCTGGAAAAATTTGCTGGGTAATTTGTTGGTCATCAATTTGCTAGGTAAATAGAAGAGGAGAGGCGACCATTTGTTCAGTTTGCTGCCCCTCTCAAAGTGCTGCCAGGGTCCAATGGACCCATTGAGACCCATTGTAGGGCCGGCCCTGCAGCCATCTAAAGAAAGGTAAGCTGCAGTATATTTTATCTATCTTTTCTTGAGTTTAGATACACTTTAAATCCTTACAAGTCAACGTCTTCCATATCATCTATGGTGTTCTATGTTAGATAGAGTTGAATTTATAGAATGTGTGTAGGTTTGCTATGAAAGGTGGCAAAATAATTAAAAATGATCACAGGAAACACATTTGCAAAACTGTTACATGTTTAAAAAGAACTAAAAATATTTCAATATTTTTCTAGTTACAAATCTAACCAATATTTTTAATGTTATTAGGTTACTGTACAGAGCTATAGACTTCCATATCATCTATGGTGTCCTATAGATAGAGTTGAATTTATAGAATGTGTGTAGGTTTGCTATGAAAGGTGGCAAAATAATTTAAAACTATTACAGGAAACACATTTGCAAAACTGTTACATGTTTAAAAAGAACTAAAAATATTTCAATATTTTTCTAGGTACAAATCTAACCAATATTTTTAATGTTATTAGGTTACTGTACAGAGCTATAGACTCGCACGCAGAAGATATGGGACCCATCTATAATTACCGCATTGAAATTGCAATCTTCTTCATTGTCTATATCATCCTTATTGCCTTCTTCATGATGAACATCTTTGTTGGATTTGTTATTGTCACCTTCCAGGAACAAGGGGAGCAGGAGTATAAGAACTGTGAACTGGACAAAAATCAGGTAAAAATTAACGGGTTGTAACTTTAACCCTCCTAGCGGTATTCCCGAGTCTGACTCGGGGTGAGATTTTCATACCAAAAGCGGTATCCCCGAGTCAGACTCGGGCTTGCCTCGCTGTAGCAGCAGACAAAGTTACTTACCTTGTCCCTGGATCCAGCGATGCCACCGCGCTGTGTGAGCGAGCGGGTGCTCGCTCGATTCACACAGCGTCCTCCTGTGCCGCCGATCTCCGTTCCCTGCGACGTTACGATGCACGGGAGCGGAGAATGGCGCCAAATTCAAAAACGTAAACAAACACCTTACATACAGTATACTGTAATCTTATAGATTACAGTACTGTATGTAAAAAATACACACACCCCCTTGTCCCTAGTGGTCTGCCTAGTGCCCTACATGTCATTTTATATAATAATATTTTATATAATATAATATATATAATAT
Source organism: Rana temporaria (assembly GCF_905171775.1). Classification (NCBI taxonomy): domain Eukaryota; kingdom Metazoa; phylum Chordata; class Amphibia; order Anura; family Ranidae; genus Rana; species Rana temporaria. The sequence continues at coordinate 369,342,380 of NC_053490.1, forward strand.
TTTATATAATAAAAACGTGTCCCTTTATGTCAAAAATGGTTTTAGAGCAGCTAGAAAACAGCGATAAAAAATTATAATCACTTGCAGAATTGTGCGATAGCGATTTGTGGGAAATTTCTTCATAAAAAAAAAAAAATTATGACAGCAACAATTCTGCAATTGAGCAAATTTCAGTGATTTTGAGTTGATTACATTATTGAATAATTTTTATTTGCATTATATTATTATTTGTTATAATTATTTATAATTATTTATTATATTATAATTTATAATTTTTTTTTTTTTTTAAATGTCATACCCGGGATGCCTATTAGACACTGGTTTGGTCAGATTTAAGTGAGTTATTCCTAAGAATTACAGGCCTACAATGTAAAACGCCAAATTTCCTTGCAAATAATGGTACCGCTTTCAGCATCTTTTTTCTGAAAGAATCATACCGCCAGGGAGGTTAACAGAAGTATAAAAATTATTGGAAAAAAAATTACCAGGTTGTTTTTTTTTTTGCAATAAGCAATTGCTTATTGTATAGAATATAATATGTTATATTTTAGTGTTTAACTTATGTTACATTTAAGTCTGCTTTCTCCAACAGAGGCAGTGTGTACAATATGCCTTGAAAGCCCGTCCGTTGCGGCGGTACATCCCAAAAAATCCACACCAATATAAGATCTGGTATGTGGTGACCTCCTCATATTTCGAGTACTTGATGTTTTTTCTTATTACACTGAACACCATCAGCCTTGGTATGCAGGTAAACATTTATTGTCATTGTGCTCTTATTTATCAACTCATCAAGCATGACTATATAAAATAACCATTTTTGTGCCTCCATATTGTATTTTCACCATCATTTCCCAATCTTAATCCTGATTAAGCCTCACTTTATAATTTTTTCCCTTGAAATTGGGAACAACCATGCAAAATCCCCAATTAAACTAATTCAGAATTGCATGAAATATTTTTGTCCTAGAAAATAGAATGATTTAAATAGAAATATTCCTATCTCTTCTATTTGATTCTTTTTATCACTTAAAGAGGAAGTAAACCCTGATAGGTGTTACTTTCTCTTTGTTTCCCTGCAAAGGTAAAGCATAATGGGCTACTATGAATTGCATAGTAGACCATTATGTGACACTTACCTGCAGGTGAAGCCCGCAATGTCCCCGTCTTCCTCAGCTGTAGCCGCTGTAGCTAGTAGCCGCATCAGCTCTGATGAGAATTACACAGGAGTCATGTGTGTCTTTTGGTCCATTTCAGGTCCTAATTCAGCCCAAAACTCTGGCTGAAATTGTACCTGAAACGATGAATGGAGAATAGTGTGCAGTGGAGTTTGGCTGCTATGTTCATCCTTAAAGGGGTTGTAAAGGTTTGTTTTTTATTTTCTAAATACGTTCCTTTAATCTAGTGCATTGTTGGTTCACTTACCTTTTCTTTCGATTTCCCTTCTAAATGTTTTTTTTCTTTGTCTGAATTTCTCACTTCCTGTAAGCTTGCCCCCATCACCCCCTGGGGGTTAGTCAGCCAGAACAGCTTACTCAGGAGGAAAAGAAAGTGAGAAATTCAGACAAGGAAAACAAAGAAAAAAAAACATTTAGAAAGGAAATCGAAGAAAAAGGTAAGGGAACCAACAATGCACTAGCTTAAAGGAATCTATTTTGAAAATAAAAAACAAACCTTTACAACCCCTTTAAAGTGGTTGTAAACCCTTACAGACCACTTCGCCCTACAGGTAAGCTTATATTAAGGCTTACCTGTAGGTGTAAGAAATATCTCCTTAACCTACACGGTTAAGGAGATATTTGCAGAAAAGTCTGCACCGATGTCTATGGCGCATGAGCAGGCGCAATGAGCGTGCCGTTAATGAATGGGACTGTGCCGTTCCTGATGGCTCCCACACGCATGCCAGTGATGTCATCGATGCTCCGGCCAGTTACAGTGCCAGAGCAGCAACACCCGGAAGTTACTCCGGGTATCATGGCGGCAGCAGAGGAGAGGAACAAGGGTCGCTGCGGGGGCTTCGATCTCAGGTAAGTAATTCATAATGAGCTAGTATGCTATGCATATGCATACTAGCTCATTATGCCTTTCTCTTGCAGGTTTTTTTTGTTTGTTTGTTTGTTTAGGAAAACTTTCAGGCCCCGTACACACGACCGGTTTTCTCGGCAGAATCCAGCAAGAAACTCGATGGGAGACGTATTCTGCCGAGAAAACCGGTCGTGTGTACACCTTTCGCCGAGAAACCCGTCGGGAAACTCATCGAGCCAAATAGAGAGCATGTTCTCTATTTTCTCGTTGGGCAATGGGAAAATTTGGCTCGACAAGTTTTTTGACAGCCGAACAAGGAACTCGACGGGGAAAGCGATGTGTTTCGCCCGTCGAGTTTCTTGGTCGTGTATACGGGGCCTCAGAGGGTTTACTTCCTCTTTAATAGCAATAAATCAAGAAGCTTACAAACATATCCCCAGTTTTGAGTGGGGCAGTGATGATAGAACTTAGCATGCCATTTAAATGTGATTTTATTGGTTTAAATTAAAAAAAGTAAATGTACAACGTATAATATATAGTGCTCCTTTGGCATTAGCAATCCCAATTTTTAAAGGATGCTTTATACAACAGTGTAATTTCTGTTAAAGTAAAGCAATCACAAACTCATCCCAAAGTGAACATATGATAAAGAAAGATATAAGTTACCATCAGTCAAAGGTACATGTCAAAATAATCAGCAGACCAAAAGATAAAGGCACCTGAAGCTATAAGCTAACATTTAATGTACAATTCAAACTCTGCACTTGTATAATTGGGTAATCCTGCTTCCAAGCCTCCCTTTGACCGTCATTCTTGACCCTACAATGTGATGGCAGTTTCACTGACTAATACGTTGGCTGAGGAAGCTGCAGATAAGGTTGCCTTTAACAAGAAAAGATTTGTCACAGGTTTACTAAAAAGTGATATTTATTGTATATGAAGATCTTTGAGCTGTTTTCTGTCATTATACAGCACTATGGGCAGACTCCAGAGTTCAGTTACGTGTCTGACATCCTCAATGTGGCCTTTACTGGAATCTTCACAGTAGAAATGTTTCTCAAGCTAGCAGCATTTAAAGCAAAGGTGAGTTTATAGAAAATTCACACTTTAATAATGCAAACGCAGAAGGCAATAAATTGGGACCATTCCAATTAATGTTATCAAGAAAGAATAATATCTGTCATTTTAGAGCCCATTCACACAGGGACGACTTTGAATCTGACTTTAAGTCCCCCCAAGTTGCCCCTAGTCGCCTCAAGTCGCGCTGCATGAGAAAATCAATGTAAGTAAATTAAGCCATCTTAATGCACCGACTTCAAAAAAGGTTCCTGTACTACTTCAATTCGACTTCTAGGCGACTTGTAGGCAACTTGTACCCATTGATTTCAATGGAAGTCGCCTCAGAAGTCGGATCATTGTCTTAACTGAGGCAACAATACAGGAAGAGAACATACATTTCTCAGGCAAACCCCTCCCTCCCACAGAGCTGATTGTTGTTTGATTGGCCACTGGAAAGCCTCCTGTCCTGGAGGCGACTTGAAGATGCCTTGTACTGTCCTGGAGGCAACTTGAAGTTGCCTTGTAAGTTGCCTGATGATTCATACTCAAGTCGTGTCCAAGTTGCCTCCCAAAGTCGTGCTGGAATTTGTGTTGCCCCTGTGTGAATGGGCTCTAAAAAGTGTTTAGGTTTATTGTTATATTTATTCAGTTAAGTGCATAACCCATAGACAATCAGAATCCACATGCTGAAGTCAGACCAGTACATGATGAATTTTAATTTCTGTAGGTTACTACAGTTTATAGTGTTTTACATATATTTTATTTATTATGTTCAAAAACAAAAATGTTACCTTTTTTCATTCTTAAGCTAGGTACGTATGAAATGTTGCATCTAAATTTTCCAGAAAGCAGGATGAACTCTATGCCCCATTTCACATGTTTATTTATTGTTTTTTGGCATTTCTACTGTAAAAAAAAAGACTGTTTACGGAGCTCAATACCTCAAGAAGTGACTTTCACTTCTCCCTATGGACTTGAGATCAATGAGAAAGAGAATCTTAAGGAAAACAGTTTATCACTGTAGAAAACCCAAAATGTTTTCTGATGACTGTAGCATAGGTGCAACCCATTAAATGTTTACAATTGGAGTGCTCACTCACAAGGGGCCACTGGAAATACACAGGTCTCCCTTACCTGCTCAGAGGCTGCCAGGCCCAGGTACAAACCTCCAGAGACCCCCAAAAAACACAGGCTCAGTATTGTTTTTTTTTTTATATATTTTATTGCAAAACTTGAACAGGAGAGAGGGGTGAGTGTGCAGTATACTCCAAAACACAGGTAGGTATTAGAAGACAGGTTCACCGGCAAAGTCCTTCAGTAACAGCCTTAAGTATTGCTGGGGGTAAAGGGGACAGACAGCTAATCTGTAACTCTGTAAGAGCAGTCACTGTCCATGTAGCATCTAACACTCAAAGCACAAGCACCCCTGGAGCTCTAGCCAAGGTCCTACTGACAATGTCCAAAGTCCAAGTTACTCCAAGGCCCTCGGTCAATTACATGCTGAGGCCTGAAAGCAACAGCTCTATAGTAGCACAGGTTGCCTCTCTGGGGCAGAGTCTCCAAGAGAAGAGAGCACTAAACAGCTTTCCCAAACATTTATCTTCTCCCAGTCACATCTTCTGTGCACCCCCTCCAAGGGATTGGCTGAGGTCAGAAAAATATTCATAACCCAGTGGCTAACTCTCCTATTCCATTTCTGGAAGCTTCTTCCAGAGACAGGCATCAGTTAATCAACCACCAGGCTTAGGGAGATGTGACCAGACCTAGAAAATAAATTGCTGCTCAGAACCAAAAACTAAATGTAACTAGCCTAGGGCAGGGCGTTACACAGTAAAGTGGAAAATTATTATAAACATCAACTTAAAAACCTGAAACCTAGAAAATGCAAATTAGCATCATTACCAAGAAGTTATCAGTACTCCGCTCAGGTTAGAGCGGGTAGTAGCCTTACTTAACTATAATTATTGTTATAATTGTTTTTACACTACAACCATATGGATCGGACTTTTGGCCACCTCTTAAGAGTGTATGAATCATTCTGTACTGATATACTATTTGCATCCTAACAAAATGTGTTAAATTGTAAAATTTTTGAATAAAAATCTATTGAAAAGAAAATGTATATTAGAACCCCAAATCATTTTACCTTTAAGAATAAAAAGGACAAAAAAATTACTATATATTGGACTTTAAGGGTGCCCAAATATATCTACAATGTACACCACAGTTAAAATGTTTCCACAAATGTATTCAGTTTCTTCTAAACATTTAAAATCCATAACATATTAGCCATAATAGCTAATTTTTATAGTCTGTTTTGTGGGTGCCTCCCATCATGCCCTTGTGAAACATGGGCATGAGACTCTGTTGTGCATTTTTGATGCACTTTTGACACGTTTTCCATTCATTTCAATGGGGAGCTTTTTTTGTTGCTGTTTTTAACACACCAAAGAAAGGCAAAAACACAGCAAAACCCCATCAGTGTGAAAGCAGCCTAAACGATTATTTGTTTCACAGTTAATCTTGACCTTCCCCCTTTTAATAATGTACTTATATCTTTGATCTTAAGTCAGATGGTTGTCAAAGTTTTAAATGATGATTGTAACGGAACCCCAAATGGGACAGGGGTTAACGCCGTTTAAGATATTCCATTCCAAACCCAAGACAGCTTATTGACACTCCACAATCCGGCGAACATGACCCATACGGATTCCCCCAGAAACGAGACACACAGCTCTGTTCTCTGGTTCAAAATGAATAGACACTTTAATGAGGAAATCAGGCTCTTTATATACAGTCAGTAACCAAGAATGAACAATGACTCAACTCCACCCACAACATTATACAATGGTGCCTAACGAGCCCCCCTTAATACACATCTTTTAGTCAGTCCTTCTGACTCCAACTCTGACATAATCTACATGAGCTAATTAACTGATCATTTAGTGAAGAAAAGTATACCGCTCTAAAAACAATCAATCCCCATTGTTAATGGGGAAGGTAGTGCTGCGCTAATGGGTGGTGGATGGGCAAGTGTATGGACAAGTGGGGGAAGGGAATGAAAAATGGTATAACTGAAAATGAGAACAGTATAAACAAAAATAGCATAAACAAAAAAATTGATCAGTGAACGATACTGGTGCAAATCATATAACTCCACACATTTCTCTTAATGTGATAAAATACACTAAAAAATTAGGTAATGGATAGTGCAAAAAATTGTGTATAACACAACACCCAAATAACTGTGATGGGTAACAATATTAAACAGGTGATGAACAGTCCATAAACAAGGCTTAAGCTGTATCAAAAAAAATATATATATATATATATATATATATATATATATATATATATATAAATATAAATAATAATTTAAAAGTCCAAAAATTGAGAAAAGGGTGCTGATGTAGGTCCGCAGTGTGAGGTGAAAGGGGGATGGGTATCCAGTGATCCTTTTAAAATGAATGAGGATGTCCCCTTACCTTACTGCTGTAAGGTAACAGCATATAGATCCAACCACATTAGATGGTTAACCAGATGGGCTCTGATCCAGAAACGACAGGTCCTCCTTGGAAGTCTCGTCCCAGATTGATCAGTATCTCGCCCCAAAGGAATAAAGCATCGATAGTGTGATATCGTTTTTAAAATTTTAATTCTCGTAAATAATAAACAAGGGTACTCACATTGTTAAAAATACAATTAGGCATGTAAAAAAGAAGGGGGGCAGTCTGTCGCCAACGTCACCTCCGATACCTCTCATTTTAAAAGGATCACTGGATACCCATCCCCCTTTCACCTCACACTGCGGACCTACATCAGCACCCTTTTCTCAATTTTTTATTGGATATTGGAATATTGGACTTTAAGGGTGCCCAAATATATCTACAATGTACACCACAGTTAAAATGTTTCCACAAATGTATTCAGTTTCTTCTAAACATTTAAAATCCATAACATATTAGCCATAATAGCTAATTTTTATAGTCTGTTTTGTGGGTGCCTCCCATCATGCCCTTGTGAAACATGGGCATGAGACTCTGTTGTGCATTTTTGATGCACTTTTGACACGTTTTCCATTCATTTCAATGGGGAGCTTTTTTTGTTGCTGTTTTTAACACACCAAAGAAAGGCAAAAACACAGCAAAACCCCATCAGTGTGAAAGCAGCCTAAACGATTATTTGTTTCACAGTTAATCTTGACCTTCCCCCTTTTAATAATGTACTTATATCTTTGATCTTAAGTCAGATGGTTGTCAAAGTTTTAAATGATGATTGTAACGGAACCCCAAATGGGACAGGGGTTAACGCCGTTTAAGATATTCCATTCCAAACCCAAGACAGCTTATTGACACTCCACAATCCGGCGAACATGACCCATACGGATTCCCCCAGAAACGAGACACACAGCTCTGTTCTCTGGTTCAAAATGAATAGACACTTTAATGAGGAAATCAGGCTCTTTATATACAGTCAGTAACCAAGAATGAACAATGACTCAACTCCACCCACAACATTATACAATGGTGCCTAACGAGCCCCCCTTAATACACATCTTTTAGTCAGTCCTTCTGACTCCAACTCTGACATAATCTACATGAGCTAATTAACTGATCATTTAGTGAAGAAAAGTATACCGCTCTAAAAACAATCAATCCCCATTGTTAATGGGGAAGGTAGTGCTGCGCTAATGGGTGGTGGATGGGCAAGTGTATGGACAAGTGGGGGAAGGGAATGAAAAATGGTATAACTGAAAATGAGAACAGTATAAACAAAAATAGCATAAACAAAAAAATTGATCAGTGAACGATACTGGTGCAAATCATATAACTCCACACATTTCTCTTAATGTGATAAAATACACTAAAAAATTAGGTAATGGATAGTGCAAAAAATTGTGTATAACACAACACCCAAATAACTGTGATGGGTAACAATATTAAACAGGTGATGAACAGTCCATAAACAAGGCTTAAGCTGTATCAAAAAAAAAAAAAAAATATATATATATATATATATATATATATATATATATATATATATATATATAAATATAAATAATAATTTAAAAGTCCAAAAATTGAGAAAAGGGTGCTGATGTAGGTCCGCAGTGTGAGGTGAAAGGGGGATGGGTATCCAGTGATCCTTTTAAAATGAATGAGGATGTCCCCTTACCTTACTGCTGTAAGGTAACAGCATATAGATCCAACCACATTAGATGGTTAACCAGATGGGCTCTGATCCAGAAACGACAGGTCCTCCTTGGAAGTCTCGTCCCAGATTGATCAGTATCTCGCCCCAAAGGAATAAAGCATCGATAGTGTGATATCGTTTTTAAAATTTTAATTCTCGTAAATAATAAACAAGGGTACTCACATTGTTAAAAATACAATTAGGCATGTAAAAAAGAAGGGGGGCAGTCTGTCGCCAACGTCACCTCCGATACCTCTCATTTTAAAAGGATCACTGGATACCCATCCCCCTTTCACCTCACACTGCGGACCTACATCAGCACCCTTTTCTCAATTTTTGGACTTTTAAATTATTATTTATATATATATATATATATATATATATATATATATATATATATATATATATATATATATATGTATATATATATATATATATATATTTTTTTTTATACAGCTTAAGCCTTGTTTATTGACTGTTCATCACCTGTTTAATATTGTTATTGTGTATATTGTGTATTTTATCACATTAAGAGAAATGTGTGGAGTTATATGATTTGCACCAGTATCGTTCACTGATAAATTTTTTTGTTTATGCTATTTTTGTTTATACTGTTCTCATTTTCAGTTATACCATTTTTCATTCCCTTCCCCCACTTGTCCATACACTTGCCCATCCACCACCCATTAGCGAAGCACTACCTTCCCCATTAACAATTACGTATGGTTTGATACACCTTTCAGTGCCGCAGCTGTACCCTCACCCCTCCCCACTTCCCTTCCCCCTCCCCTTCCCCCCTTGTTCTCTCCCCTGATAAGCGCGGTAATATTCACTTTTTTCAATCAATCCCCATTGCTTCCGTCCCAACAAACCAAGAGGGTGCTGGCTGTGCTCAATTACCATGAGATGAAAGAAAAATCCTGGATCACCGCACTCCATTTACACAAAAGATCCAGGATTTTTCTTTCGTCTCATGGTAACTAATCATTTACCCAGACAAGGTGACTCTGACATATGACCTTACAAGATAGACACCTGCTATACAATACACATTCATTTAGTAGACATAATTTACATGAGCTAATTAACTACAGCTGATAAGTCAGACATCTGACCTTTAGACTGTCTATTAACTTGCAATACACATTTATCATCAATAGCCCTTCACACAATACAGGGTCAATTAGCACCACACAATGGAAGATACTTCAGAAGCCATACTAGATTCATTTACATCACAACAGACAACATTAACACCTAACAGTTTGTGTTCCCACATTGAATGAGTCACTCTTTCAATTAACCTGTTGAGTTCAGAATCAACAACCTGTAAATAGTTCTTACAGACATCCTGGAATACATTGTGAATTACAAGCAATCCAAGATATGTCCATTATTTCCTGGCTCATACTTTGTAAGAGCTTCTGGGTCCCACGGGCCCTCCCGTTACAATGATAATGGGGAATATCAATGGTTATTATACAACATGTTTCGTGGGTTCCAAACATCCCATAAGTCCAAAACATCATAAGTCCATATTCAATAAAATAAATGTATGACAAATTTACCATATATATGTGTATAACGCAGAATATAATCATATAATATTATATCAGACAATAGGATTAACTTGGAGAACACTACCATGCCAAACATGTCTGCGGCCACCGTGAATAGGTTTAGGTGAATAATGCATTATTTTTTTGCCTTTTAGGGCTATTTTGGAGATCCCTGGAATGTCTTTGATTTCCTGATTGTTATTGGAAGCGTAATTGATGTCATTCTAAGTGAGATTGACGTGAGTAATGGTAATCAGTTAATCAAGCTACAACAACTACAGAATATATAGTATATAGGCTTTCTTTCAAAGGCTCACTAGGCAAGCTGTACCTAACCCTCTTATTACATGATTAAAATTGGTAAAACTATAGCCATCTTAAGGGGTTTGTAAAGGATTTTTTTTTTATCTTAATAGCTTCCTTTACCTTAATGCAGTGCTGTTTTCATGTCCTCATTGTTAGTTTTTTCTCTCAAGTTGCTGTAATTCTTCTCTGATATCCACATTTCCTGGTTGTCTGTTTCCTGATGACCAAGGTGCTGGGAGCTTTCTCTCTGTGGTCACTAACTTCAAGGAGGTGTGATTACTGTGTGTCTAGTTTCTAGTTTTGTTTTCCAAACCATCACTGCTCTATGGCTCTGTATGCTCTGTAAGGCAGAGAGGCAGGAAACAACATGCAAAAACGAACCTAGAAACTACAGGTACATTATTGATTTATTTTTATGTATTTTTAATCCTTTTTAAAAGGAATCAGTTAACTATTATTTCTCTATACCCTGTAAACAGTCATTTCAGCAAAAAAAAATTTTTATTTACAACTCCTTTAAGCCTTCTTAACCCAAGGCTAAAGCAGAAAGCTAGGGACAGTTGATTGCAATGTGACTGGATACTTTTCAGCTCCACCGGTTCCCAAAATCTTTACCAAATCACCGTCAAATTGAGTAGTTAAACATTTACACAAATACCTGATGGATCCAATGGTGACAACATATGAAGAAATACCATAACAGTTACCTCTAAGAAAACAGAAGAAATACAAAAGTGGTAATTAAAGTAAGAAATAAAAATAAATAATCACATCACTGTTTTTACCATAGGACATAATAACCAGTGTAATGGTACTATTAAGCCTCGTACACACGACCGAGGAACTCGACGGGCGAAACACATTGTTTTCCTCGTCGAGTTCCTTGTTAGGCTGTCGAGGAACTCGACAAGCCAATTTTCTCCATTCCCGTCAAGGAAATAGAGAACATCTCTTTTTGGCTCGTCGAGTTTCTCGACAGTTTCCTTAACGAAAATGTACACACAACCGGTTTCCTCGGCAAAAAAATATCTCCCAGCAAGTTTCTTGCTGGTTTTTGCCGAGAAACTCGGTCGTGTGTACGAGGCCTTAGATTAATTACTCTTTCATTTTTCTATTAGATTTTGTTTCGCAGTTTTCCCCTGACTTAATAATGTGTTCGTTCAGTCTCTGTGCAAGATATAGTGTAATATCATCAACCGAGCAACTAAAGAAATGCTTTTGACTGTTTATAATCTGCCATACTCTTTATGGCAATTTCTTGATGTTCTTGTTCTGATTATCTTGCTACAGGATGTTTTACGTTAGATCATTCTGTGACCCACGCAATTTTTTTCTACTTCCTTTCTTACTATAATGAGCTGCCCCCCCTCTATTAATAGATAGCTCTCTCTGTTAAGCTTTGCTGTGTTTTTCTGTTTACAGACGGTCCTTGCTCCCAGCGGTGGGCTGTACTGTCTCAGTGGCGGCTGCAAGCCCAGTGTTGTAAATATCAGATGCATGCGCTTGCTGTGCATATAGGGAACCAGTGTTTGTTGTGCTATCCAAGCAAGTGGAAAGATAATTTGCTTAATGCTAATGAAATGCTAGATGTTCAACTTTTAATATTGCCACTTGCGGCAAAACCTCATGTTCTTTTACTCCCTCTCATTGCTTCTATACCATTACTAGGGTGTATCCACCTGCCATAGCTGACCAGTTAACATATTCTATACCACTGACTTGCTACATTTTACATACCTGCATGGAGTATGTGTACTGTAGGTGGTATTAAAGAGAAAGTTAATATTTGAACATTTTTGGGGGAATTGTCAGGAATACTGACATTTTTTTTCAAAATTAAAAAAAATGTATAGTATTCTTAACCTTCACTAATTAGTCCTTCATTCATTTTCTTACCTTCATTTAAAACCTGTATAATGACACATTTCCAAATTTCATGATTCATGTTTAACCTTGTCAACATCATTAGCAAGAGTATCACTGCCTAATCAATGACATTTGATGTACTTTTATTTTCGTTTCTCCTGCAAATGATATAAGTAAGTCAATCTTTGCTTGTTCTTTATGCATATCAGCTGTAACTGACTACAGGGATTTTAAGAAAAGAAGAATTTTTGACTAATACTGCTTCAGTGAAGTTGAAAGATTATCCTTCCTCGGCATTATATAATAATGTATCAAAAGTTACTCCAGTTGCTATAATAAACTGTCTACTCTAAGCTCCCTGAGCAGGACATGCGACCATGATTTAAGGTTAGAAGAAAAGAGGTTTAACCTTAGATTGTAAAAAGATTTCTTTACTGTTGGAGCAGTGAAAAAAAGGAACTCCCTCCCCAGGAGGGGTACTAGCTGAGAGTTTCTACAAGTCTTCCTCAGGAGGCAGAATATACAAGGCTATGGGAAAACACAAATTACACACACAATTGTTGAGCTGAATGGACATGTGTCTTTTTTCAACCTTAAAACTATGGGGTAGATTTACTATAGATGGTGAACTCATAATCTGATGCTGCCATGCATGGTAGCCAATCAGATTCTAACTTCAGCTTGTTCAATTAAGCTTTGGCAGTAAAACCTGGAAGCTGTTTCTCATGCAGAGAATCACCAGATTTTGCAATCTAATTTTTACCGATCCTGCAATTGCTTGTAACTGTACTGTCTGCCCTTATGTTGTAAAGTGCTGCATAAACTGTTGGCGCTATATAAAGCCTGTATAATAATAATAATTGCTTGCTTCCTTTTGTACCTGTTCTCTGGTTGTTATGCAAATTCACTTGTGTCTTTAACACATTATGAGCCACTGACCAGGAACAAGTATACAAATCAGGAAAGTCAGAGAACTTTATATGTATATGTAGCACTACCCCCGGAGGAGCTGCTGGTTTGTTTTGGGTGGCACATTTACCTCGTGGCTCTTTCGAATTCCTAGGGGTGAACGGTGCATATAGCAGTAGTAAAGGAATGTCCGCAACAAGTGTCTTTTGCTGTGCTCTTTATTACCCAGCCGGGTAAAAACCTTGTGGTGAGGAAAGTAGAGTTGAAGAAAGAAAGGAGAATAGCAAATTCAGGCGTAGCAATAGGGAAACAGTCCTGCTCCCAAGAGTAACACTTCTCTGCCCCACTCCTGCTTGAGTGGGAATAGCATACCTGGACAGGCCTCTCTCACTGACCTGGCAGCCAGAGTATCGCTCGAACTTTTGAGGAAAAGTCTCTGCCACAGACCCTCCTTGAAATGAACGTCAGGGAGCCACCTCTGCCACAGGCCCTCCCTGATTGCAGTTACGGAGGCAATCCTCCTTAGGTGAATTACGCCTGGATCTCCTTCTTAACGTCGCCCAGGTACCGACTGACAGGTGATCAATCCTTCAGTGTCTGGCTACCTTGATCCCCGGTGGTTTGTCTAAATCCTTTTGGACCACCAGCCTCTCATTGGTGCTCCTCAGATGGACTCCCCACTGAACAGCTATACCGCTTGGGATCCTCAGAGGTGGGAACCCAGTCGATTACTGGGTCCCTGTCGCTGCTCAAATGTTCCGGACCAACATGGTCCCGGAACCAGGAACACCGCGTGGCACGTATGCCCCGGTCAGGTAGGCCATAACGCCGGGGCACCGTGATGTGGTCACCCTAAAGGTGGGTGCCACACTGGACGAAGAAGACCCAGAACCAATGGCGTCTGCCCCATAAATACCCTCCCCCAGTATGCACAGCGAGGCTCAACCTGATAAGCTGCTGGGGAAGAGCACCCAAACCTTGACTCCACTGCTGCCATCTACAGCACTGGGGTGGGAAGAACGCCCCAGCACAACAGAATGAGCCCACAGCACAGGCAAGCTGAGACAGAGACCCAATTTAAACATTTTAACCAGATCAGAGTTTAACTACACTCTGATCCCCCTTTAAATTTAAATAGCACCGATACTTTAAAGTTTCCGGTCAGGTTCTTAAATACTATAACAAGAGGGTCAGCTTGAGTACCAGGCAACTAATATTTTTCAGTCAGGACAGCAATGGCAGCCTTGCTTTTCCACTAATCACATGCATGCTTTGGCAGCAAAACACACACAAACAGTTCACCAGTTCAGGCGCTGGTAAAAATAACTCCCAAGTTCAACTGCTAATTCTATCACTAAAGATGCTGCAGCTCTCTTTTAGTCTACTGAGTGGTGGACATGGACCTATACAAACAAAGAAAAGGAAAAGAGCACACGGCCGACCTAGTGTAATACTGTTTATTGAACAATTAAGAAGAAGTTTTCCATAATTTCCGCTCACATTTTGGAAGGACAAGTAAGGCATATAAGGCTCATGTTCTCCTCTCCTGGATGGCCCCTGTAAGGTGTACCGATGAACGAGGAACATCCAACCTTCCCAAAAGCCTGATGACAGCTCACAAGCCGCCCGACATCACCTTCGGCATGCACTGCGGACCGTGCATACGCTCGGACAAGTCGGCGTTGCACTGTGATGTAAACACCCGCTGCAGGAGGAGAGCCAATGGAGACAGAAAGATAGAAAGCAGTATGTCAGCCTGCAGGGTTGCTATGACAATGCATTTCGGATGCGTAGCCTTATCAAGTCACTTATCACTTATCACTTACCCCCCCCCGCAATGGGTGTCTACATCACAGTGTGACACCAGCTGGTTTGGGCGCATGCGCGGTCCGCAGTGCATGCCGGAGGTGATGTCGGATGGCTTGTGAGCTGCCATGCGGCTGTTGGGGGGGTTGGATGTTCCTTGTTCATTGGTACACCTTATAGGGGCCATACAAGAGAGGAAAACATGAGCCTTACATGCCTTACTTGTACTTCCAAAATGTGAGTGTAATTTATGGAAAACTTCTTATTAATTGTTCAATAAACAGTATTACACTAGGGCAGACAGGCGTTCTTTTCCTTTTCTTTGTGTGCATTGGGAACAAAACTTATTTTCATTATTATTATTATTATCATATAGATCATCAGAAATGCATATAATTTCTATAGCACTTTACAATATAAAGGGTGACAGTACAATCCAATTAACCTGGGTGTACGCATATATGCAGCCTCTGGGCGGGTGCGCTTTAACACCCAGCAGCCGCAAATATGTGTCCATAGGAAATAGGTTTCTGTGCTGGGTGCACACTCACTCCACGCTCCCAGCACAGTAGCTAAAATGTCACTGAAAGCTCCCAATGGAAGCTTGGAATCCGGACCTTCTGATCAAGTCACTGCTGGGACAGCCAATCACAGTGGTGACAAGATCAGAATGCCTGCCTCTACCTCCTGGCATTTAGATTCTATTAAAGCACCAGGGGGCATTGGCAGAAGGGTTAAAGACAAGGTTAGGAGGGTCATGCTCAGAAGAACATACAGTTTTAAAGAGAAGGGCCTGTGATACAATAATGTAAGAACTGTTTGGCGATGAGTTTATGGAGAAAGTTCATGTTAGGTAATGTCAGTATAGGCTTTTCCAAAGAGTTGAGAGTAATAGACATCCACATAGATTGGAGTACGGCATTCCAAAGGATAGAGGAAGCTCTGGAGAAGTATTGGAGGTGATCATGGGAGGAGGCGACAAGGGAGATAGAGAGCAAAGGGACTTTAGAGGAGCAAAGAGGATGGTGTGGGTCCTCTTTCTGTACCAGAGATGTATATTCTAAAAAAAAAAACATCCATTTAGGAACTTGATGCTATTGAAAATACCTACATAATGGTTTCCTTATTTTTAGGGAGTAAGATTTTAGTACAACTAACCCTTTCGTGATAAATACTATCTCCTCTCCTCACAGAAGTATCAGGCCTCGTACGCACGACCGAGGAACTCGTCGGAAAAGACACATCGTTTTCCTCGACGAGTTCCTTGTAAGGCCCCGTACAGACGAGCGGACAGTCCAATGAAAACGGTCCGCCGGACCGTTTTTATCGGACATGTCCGCTCGGAGATTTCGGTCTGATGGCTGTACACACCATCAAACCGAAATCCGCGCGGACAGACAGCGCGGTGACGTGGCGGTGACGTTGACACCGCCACGTCACCAAACCAGGAAGTAAAATACTTCCACGCAATCGTTGAATCCATTCGACGCATGCGGGAGATATCTGTCCGCTGGTTAGGTGTACTAACCAGCGGACATGTCCGCCGGACAGCTTTCCAGCGGACATGTTTCTTAGCATGCTAAGAAACATTTGTCCGCTGGAAATCTGTCCGCTAGCCTGTACACACAATCGGATCTGTCAGCTGAAACTGGTCGGCGGACCAGTTTCAGCGGACATGTCCGGTCGTGTGTACGAGGCCTTAGGCTTGTCGAGGAACTCGACAAGCTTGCTTTGCGTACACACTGTCAAGACAAAATGTCCCTGTTCTCAAACGCAGTGACTTACAACACATACAACGGCAGGGGAAGTTCGATTCCACTGGCACAACCCTTGGGGCTGCTTTTGCTAATCTCATGTTACTGTGTGTTAAGTAAAAGTTTGGTCGGAGACGATTTGCACTTTTCAGTCTGTTACAGCGTGAAAAATGTGTTATCTCCATTACAAATGCTACTTTTACTCCCGTCTCATACTTTTTTCTGAGCATGCGAGGGTTTCTTAGCATACACACGCTCGAGTTTCTCGTTGAAAACCAGCCCGACGAGGAACATGACGAGGAAATTGAGACTCCCGGGGAGGAAAAAGAGAACTTGTTCTCTTTTTTCCTCGTCGAGTTCCTCGACAGTTTCCTCGATGAAAAACGTACACACAACGTTTCCTCGGCAAAAAAGCTCTCCCACCAAGTTTCTTGATGGATTCTGTCGAGTTTCTCGGTCGTGTGTATGAGGCTTAACAGTCATATATGAGCAACAGGCCATCTTTATTGAATAATCTGATAAAACAGCAACAGATTAGGTTTATCAGCCATGAAAGTACTTAACTATGCTATGTTCTTGTCTAGTAAGCTTAACTGTTCTTAGTTTGATCCTCCAAATTTGCAGATTTATGTTCTAAGGGTGCAAGTTTTTTTTTATTGTATTTTGGTTGCACTTGATGGACATGGGTCTTATATCACCCTGCCTAACTATGTACAGTAACTATTACTAGTTCTTTTGAAGTGAATCTGTGTTTAACCCATGCAAGGCAAATAACCAAGACCACCCTACCCCTTGCATATACTCAGCTTTCCCACCTTTCTGGTATTCCACAAAAAAACTTTCTTTAATGGATACCACCTTTTCAGAGCATATGTGCCTTATTGTCCTTTTCCCACAAGCAACACTGATGCTTAGTGATGAACCACTCTGGTAACCAGTGCTGTAACATGGAAGACAAGGAGAGAGTCTTCAGCCCTGTATAAGCTCAAAGTTGTGAACCTGGAGTTTACACAGGGTTTTTGTCCTCATTTCCATGCAATTCAACAAAAGCCGTTGCTTTATTATGCATTGGCAAGTTCACTTAAAAAAAAAAGACTTTAAAAGTCTAGACAGAACCAGTTATAAATTCATTATAAATCCTTAAGTATATGTTTAGTAACACCTTATACAGTCTTTGTACTATTCTCTTGTAATCCTCTGTACATCAGTATTCAGACTAGGAGAGGAGGTGGTGTTTTATCAGGTTACCGCTACCCATCAGATTTGACGTTACCACCAAAAAGTACTTACTGCGCATGCGCTATGTGTTCCACGGTGCTCTGCATTCCAAACACTTTATGATCTGACAGGTATCGGTAATTTGATAGAACACCCATGTGGACATCTTACTACACCCAGCTACTTCTTGAATTTCAGAGACATCTGTGATGCTGTTTGAATGTTACATTTCCGTTACACGATCTGATGTGTAGATGTAATCTGATAGAACAGTGGCAGCTTTAGGTACTACTGCATAACAAAGTTCTGTAAATATTAGACATGTGCACACTGAAATATTTGGTTTCGGAATTTCGTTTTCGTCCGATAAATAAATGTATTTTGTTTCTCCCGAAATTCGTTTTTATTTATTTTGTTTTGTTAAAAAATGCATTCGTCCAAAAATCCAAATTAATTAGGGTCGAATCTGTCATTGAAGGCTTATGGTGTCTGTCGAATGTTCTAAGAAGATTCGACGGAGCAGCTAAACTGTACGACGCCGCAACCATACATTTCCGGTCGAATGTTCTGCCTACAAGCTATAGAAGAATTCTAATGTTGTATGACACTTGTAATAATTATATTTATAAATTATTATTACTAGTAAACCAACATTCAAATTCTTCTATAGACTATGGGCCAAGCATCTGACCGGAAATGTACGATTGCGGCGTCGTACAGTTTAGCTAGAACATTCGACAGACATCATAAGCCTTCAATGACAGAATAATCTTGGACTAATAGAGTTAAGGTTAGGCACATTCGTCCGCAGGTTCGATAGACACAGATTGCTATTGTCAGCGTCATGTCGAATCTCCTATCTATATCGAACTGCTGTAGCAACGAAAATGAAAATAACGCATTTTTTTATGTTAGATCTTTCGTTCGTTTTCATTTGATAAAACGATAACAAAAATACCCGAAATTTGGACGAAAATGCATTCGGACGAAAACTAATGCACATGTCTAGTAAATATAAAAAATTTAGTTGATCAATGGAGGAGAGAGCACTTAGACTATTATCTGCGAGCCACTGTTCCTCTGCTATCCAATCACAGCTTTGGCCAAACTACATTACTTTGACTGGAGAAAAATCAATAGAACCTTGTATAGTGTGCGGTAGAAGCAATTGGATCTGGTTGAACAAAATTATATTTTTGGCAGGTAAAACTGTTCACATACCGGTATATGTATTTCAACTGTGCATTTAGCTGTTTGCCTACAGTTATACTTTAGGCTTTTTTAACATAAGCAATCTTGCGTCATTATTGAAATCAGAGCCAGGAGGACACTGACCTGAAATGCAACAACATTACACTTTGATGCTGGATGGAAAACAAGCAGCTGAAAAAACATGATTGAGTAAATGGAAGTCTTTGGAGAAATCTGTGACACAGATGTCACCATTGTATACTGGAGGATCTCGTGTCCAGCAGGGATGTTAGCACAGTCATTTCCCATGAAATGTTTAGAGCATTTTTTTCAATGTTTACTGAAAAGAGGATTGATGTAAAACAGAAGGATTTTCAGGGTGAAGACTAAAAAATTTCGACAAAGGCAAAAAAACAAACAAGGTGCTTGTAAAGCATACAATCGCCTGGACAAATTTGGTGAAAATAGAAAAATCTGGTTAAGTTTGTATTATTTATTTTATATGACAGCGCTGGAACTGATTGTAAACAAAATAATGGAATTGAAGATCAGCTTGCACAGCTAACCTGGTAAATGGAAAAAATGTCCTCGCCTGGGATTCAATCTACCCAAGATCAATTTCACGCCTCTGTTTTCTTGCATAAAATGCACCATATTTACCTACAGTATATAAGTCAGCATGAACTATCATACCATTTTCTTATGCTTTCAAAATATCATTGTCATCAACAAACCTTCTTTTAATTTTTTTGCCTTCTACTTTTAGACTTTTGTTACTGTTTGGATATTTATACTACATTTACGTTAAAGCGGAACTTCAATCTCGCAATCAACATTGACTATTTTTAATCCTATACTGTTACCATTAGTAAATAGATAGGAAAGTATAGTATTTTACATTTCTTCAGTTACTTCCTGCTTTTCATGCCTGGGCAAATGGTATCATGCACCCCAGGGGTCTTCAGGAGAAAAGGAGGGGTTTTCCCTTGTCCGTGAGTGCAGGGCAGGCAGGTGTCTGAGAGAGCCATTGAGAGGAAACTGTTCTTGTAAACACAGTGGTGGGAGGAGGAGCAGAGGGAGAGAGCCAGAAGTGACAGAAAAGAGTTCTGCCGCGTTCTGGTTGAAAAAAAGTCCTGAGTTCAAGGGCCACTTAGTTTGAGGGATGATTTTCATCTCCTCCATTCATAGGTGCCGTACTATCACTTCTGCGAATGAACGTGATTAATGAATGTAACTATAAATGTAGGATGGGCAGATGAATAAAAGGTCCACCTTTTCTATAGATTGCAAGACTAACTAGGGGGGAGAACATTTATAGATTGTGTTTCATTCATAGAAGTTGTAATATGGCTTCTATGATCTGTGGAGGTGGATGCAAAGGGCAGTCATAGTCTAGCACTCTTGATGAGAGCATGTAACAGCTCCCGAAGATCTATGACAGGGCTGTCACCAGCTTTTTTGAGACAATGCACTTTTTAAGACATATTATTTTGGTGCCACACATCAGATCTGCAGGGGGAAATAAGGGCTACATTTCCTATCATTATTTGGGAATTCAACATTGGCTGTGCTGACCCAATAGGTATAGCTGCCATTTAGTGCATGTGGGCAAGTGGTGACTGGGTGCTGTACTGAATGTACCCTCCACGAAGGAAATGTGATGTAATCACACAGACTTCTCCTTATGAATACTACAACTAGGAGGAAACACAACTGGGAGCCATTTCTTCATAGGGAGAAAACAGGATAATCAGGTTGCACAAACAGGAAGACAGCATAAAAAAGAGGGACCTATTTGATTGATACAAAAGAGTTCTAAAATGGACTGCAAGAAGAAATGGATGATGTTTTTGCAAAGAAGGTAGGCAAGTACCGTGTTATAGAATTGATATTTTAATGGATGGAGTGCAGCTTTAAGTTTTCATTATGGTGGACAGTGTCACCACATGCTATAAGTGTTTTTACGAGATATCCTTAATCCTGCACATGATTTGTAAGGAAATTATATTTTTGTGCATGGGTTTGTCTACTTTTTCAGTTCAGTTCATGGTATGGCTGATGATCTCAGTAATATGGTTTAGATCTCGTAATATAGATGTATGGTCATTAATACAATTAACTTAAACTCAAATTATAATATGTATTTTTGCGCACGTTTTAAATATGATCAGTAGAACATAACACAGAGATAAAGCACAATGTTAGTGTGATTATAATGATTTTGTACCCGTTTATTTGAGGAAATTGCTGATGACACCTGCTAAGTGTTCATCTACACATAGACAAATATATTCTACAACTACATTGGCACAGATTTGGACAGAAGTCCATAATTGTGCGATAATGCTCACTTTTGTTAGAACTGTATTACCAAAGAACATTTCTGGTCCAGTACCAACAATAGCAAGGTTACCAAGCACAGAATTTAGACATCATAGTTACTTTTTTTCTTTATTGTTTTCCCTTGCCTGGCCCCATCTAGTATTTGTGGGTTAATCCAACAAAGGAACTATAGAAGAAAAGGGTAAATATGCAATTGAGGGAAGTCATAAGACATTTTAAAGCACTGTGACTGGACCCAGCAGTACACTGAAACACTAATGGCAGATATCTGGGGTTTATTAAAGCATGAACAAACCCTACAAATGAGTAATAGAAAAGAAACATGATAAATTATAACAACAATGATGGAGGGGCAATACAACTACATAATGAAGTGACCACGATGTTTGCTCTTTTTGCCACCCGTGAAAGGTCCTGCCTCAAATGCACTAGGTAAGTAGAAAATGACACTGCACGCAACAACACTACAACTGTTAAATACAATCTACTAGCCCAGACTAATCACTGCCTAATGGGTAAAGTTGCCACCGAGTCTGCTGGTAGTGGAGCCCTTTAAACTCAACAAAGGGGTTTTTAACCTTCAAGTGAAGGTATTTGTAATTTACAAGGGTAATGGTATCTTTGCAAAGTGTCCTAGTGTAGCAGTTTTCAAGAGGGCAATGATGTCCCTTTTAATTAAGGATCCAAAGAGCAGTAATACCCTCGAATAGATATAAGCAACATTCAACACACAAGATAGGGTGGTCAAAAGGGACGTTCTCAAATCTGACATCTGTTAATAGTCTACCTGAGCCCTGTCTGTCTGCTGATAACCCCTTCTGAGAGCTGAATGCAGATGGATAAGGTTTAGGCTGAAATGTTAGTGGCAAGTTTCAACTCTGGCCTTTCTCTCTCCAAGTTTCTTTAGTCTAGTCTAGCTTTACCTGGTGCCTAGTGGGTCTCTTAACCTCCAAGCAGCTTCTCATCTGATGCACTGGTGTCCTTCCGTCACTGGAGGGGGAGGCTAAAATCCCTTTGCCTCCCAGGCAGCCAACCACATCTTTCCATCACCTGCAGGGAGCACTTACAGAAACAGGCACCAGCTACAACTCATGCATTTTTAAAGCAGCCACCAGCCATGGCTACATTGTCAATATAAAGAAACAAGGAATAGCCTCCCGCTGATCTAAAGAGGTGCTTCCTTGGACCATAGGTGTGCGCAGCCTAAAGCATTAGGGTGTGCACACCAAAGCTCAAACACACATGCGTGTGTAATATACCATATATGGCAGTGGGCAAGTCAGTAGGGCTTTGTCAGCAGGGTAGAGATCGGTGTCAGTAGTTTATCTTTATTTGTATTATTATTATTAATTTTTTTTTACAATTGTATTTTTATTATTTTTTTTATTTTTTTAGGAGCCCTGTTTGGGGGCTTTGGTGAAATATCAGTCTAAACAGACCCTTGATATCTAACTTTTGAGGCAGAGAAAGGGACTGAGGACAGAGATTCCCCAGTCCCTTTCTCTGCAGCCAGGCAGCAGGGGGGAACTGCATAGTACAGGGTGAGTAGGGTGTGCCCAGGCACACCTTACACCCTATGTGCACACGCCTATGCCTTGGAAATATCCACAGAGACAGATCCAGTGAGAATGAAAGCTGAAAAGGCAGAAATAAAGTTTGTATTTTAGCAACACTTATACATCCTGAAATGGGATAAAAAATTATTGGTCAGACACATATGCTTTTATACCACCAGTTTTCCTTAACCGATATCCCTAACCTTTAACTTAACTTAAGCCTATACAGGCTTTCCAAAATAACAAATGCAATAATTTAGAGGCTAGGTGAACGGTTTATTTTACAATAACAAAAGGACACTGATCAGCGTCACTACAAGAATATAAAAAAAAGCTAAGGGCCAGATTCACATAGCATATACGACGGCGTATATCCTGATACGCCGTCGTATCTGTTGTTCTATCTATGCGACTGATTCATAGAATCAGTTACGCATAGATATCCATAAGATCCGACAGGTGTAATTGTTTTACACTGTCGGATCTTAAGATGCAATACCGCGGCCACCGCTGGGGGGAGTTTGCGTCGTAAACCAGCGTCGGGTATGCAAATTAGGAGTTACGGCGATCCACAAAGGTTTTTCGCGTTTGCTACTTCGCCGCTAGTCTAGTTTCCCGTCGCAAAGTTAGTCGTTTTTTTGGTGCCTTAACTTTACACAGCAATCGTATTGCTGTATTTAGAGGCCGTCGTTCCCGCGTCGAAATTTAAAAAATAACGTTGTTTGCGTAAGTCGTCCGGGAATACGGAATTACGCTACGCGTGTCGCCGTTCAAAAAAATGACGTCACTTCGCGCAAAGCACGGCGGGAGTTCGGAAACGGAGCATGCGCGGTAGGTCCGGCGCGGGAGCGCGCCTAATTTAAATGGCACACGCCCATTTGAATTGGCCGCCTTGCGCCGGAGGCCGCCGGCGTAGGTTTTCATCGCAAGTGCTTGGTGAATCAGGCACTTGCGATGAAAAATTGCGGCGGTGTAACGTATCTACGATACGTTATGCCGTCGCTCTTTTACGTGAATCTGGCCCTAAATTTGTATTTTAGCACTAAATTTAACTAATGAGGAAATACAAAAAAAAATGTACATTGTCTTGAATCCCTGTTTTAATTTAATATAGAACCAGCAAGTGGTGTCATCGCCCTATGTTATTGCTCTGCTGAGTGTTAAATTTACTCCTGCACACAAATATAGACTTCCAATAAATTCCAGTTTAGCCCAGTGAAGAAGGAAGTTCATGTTTTAAATCTATAAACCCCAAGGCTCCACATTTTACACAAAGTGATGCAAGAATCTGCTTCTTAATTTGACTTCCAGAGCTAAGGGTCAGAGCTAAGAGGTCCCCTAAGGTCTGGCAGTTACTGTTCTTTTTACTGCCAGACAAGACATCTCAGTTTAGCTATCAAACAACAGAGCCACATAGGGAGAACATAAAATTGGAATCTGTTTTTGGCTTTTATTTGTTGTGCAGAAAAGAGCATAAGGCCAAGCAGCAGACAGAACAGAAATGGCCAACCTCAGGGGGCTTCACACCTCTGGCTTGGCTTAAAAAGTCAGTCTTAGACTAAAGTGAAAATATAATTTTTTAAATCTATACATGCACCATTATGTTCATATTTGTACATAACCCCAGTTGTGCCTATTTCTCTTCAATAACTTCCTCTACATTATTTAGCAGTTATCCTAGACAGTCTGTTTAGGTTAAGGAAAAAAAAGGAACACTTAAGCTGGCGTAAATGGCCGAAGTATACCAAGTGATCCACACACTTTTTTTGACAGTGAGCAGTGGGCACAGTGCCCTAATGTGGACAAGTGAAGACTAAAAACACCACACATGCTCTACTTTTACTGTAAAGTTTGAAACATGTGAAGACCCAGCACTCGAATGGTTCACTTAAGGTGATTGTAAACGATCACCATGTAAAACAACCAATTACGTTTAAAATAGAAATAAAAACGTGAAACATGTTTGTATAGATTGTAAAGGGTGAATTACTGCGCTGTCTAGTGAATGGTTTTACCTCACTGTAGTGTGATAGATATACAATACTGCTGCAACTAAAATGTGAGACACACACAATAAATCTATTTAAAAAAAATAAGCTGCGCTGTGAGAAAAATGAAATAAGTGACAAATAATTATGTGATGCTAATATCAGCATCGATAGGGGTTAATCATGCTCCCAATCCGCTGAAAATAATAATGATAAACCAAGAACTGTGCTACTTCAAGATATAACATATAAATCATAAATGTGTTTATAAATGAATATGGTAAACTTCAGATGATCGAAAAATCATATATTTCTTAGGGCCATATGTCCTATAAAAGTCAGCAGTATTTGAGATGAAAAAGTTCCTGCAATTATGCAATACTACAAGGGTTACTTCCTATGTGAGATCCACAGTTCACTTGACATCCGTGACTTCAAACCAAAAAAAAAACAAGAAATAGTGATGAGTTGAGAAAGAAAGGTTCCTCGGGTAAAAGGTAACCAAACTGATAAGAGGCATGGAGAAGCTCAGCTATGAGGAAAGATTAGAATAACTAAATCTATTCACTCTTGAGAAGAGGAGAATTAGGGGGGATATGATCAACATGTACAAATATATAAGAGGTCCATACAGTGGACTTGGTGTTGAGTTATTCACTTTACGGTCAACACTGAGGACAAGGGGGCACTCTTTACGTCTAGAGGAAAAGAGATTTCACCTCCAAATACGGAAAGGTTTTTTCACAGTAAGAGCTATGAAAATGTGGAACAGACTCCCTCCAGAGGTGGTTCTGGCCAGCTCAGTAGATTGCTTTAAGAAGGGCCTGGATACTTTCCTAAATGTACATAAAATAACTGAGTACTAAGATTTGTAGGTAAAGTTGATCCAGGGTAAATCCGATTGCCTCTCGGGGGATCAGGAAGGAATTTTTCCCCTGCTGTAGCAAATTGGATCATGCTCTGCTGGGGTTTTTTGCCTTCCTCTGGATCAACTGTGGGTATGGAGTTGGGTGTATGGGATTGTACTGTGTTTTTTATTTTGTTTGTTTATTTTTTGTGGTTGAACTGGTGTCTTTTTTCAACCTGACTAACTATGTACCAAAGATACCACTGCCGCTTACCAGATAAATGTATCTCTTTTTATGGAGATCAAATAAGCCTGTGGCTTATACCCCAGCCCTTGTCTTTATGCCTGTCAGCCAGGTATCCTAGCTCCTTTGCTCTAGATGTCCTCGGTACAGCCCGCGGTTAGTGGTTCCCCATATTGGAATGAAAGAAAGCTTTACTTTTCAGTCTGTAGCTGTGTGATTTTCTGTAAAATTCAATGCATAGAGGTGTTCTGTGCACAGAGACATAATTTCCTGCTTGTGAGATTGGCTCACTGATTTTCCCAGAAGTCTGCATTAAGATACAAGTCAGATTTTGGGCATCCCCTGGCAACCGTGGGTTGTCTTAAAATATTCCGAAGCCTACGACTCAATGATATAAAATCATCTCAAGCAAATCTGGGACCTTGGTCTTCTGTCCCTTTGCTACTTTCCTTCTTTCACCCTCCTTTGGGTCTGTTATCTTCTCTATACAACTTTATACCTCTTCTCTACTTGATAGGTGCCTTTTATTTCTCTCACAAAGCAAACTTCACATAAGCAGCTCTCTCAGGTTTTCGCTTCCTGAGTCTCAGGCCAAGATATATTGTATAGATATAAAAAAATATATATAATTACCTTTTTTCCTTTTTTTATAAGTGAGTAGTACCTTCCCTATGTTGTAAGCTGCATCAGAGCTGGTGGGAGGGGAAGCAGCAGCACACTGAACTTCCCAGTGAAAGGCTTGCAGAGGGTGTTTGTCAGGACAAGTCTGATCATTGGAGGAGAGCACACTAACCACACTGGCCCAGATTCAAGAAGCACTTGCGCCCGCGCAACCATAGTTGCGCGGCGCAAGTGCTTACTTGCTCCGGTGTAACGAGTGCTCCTGATTCAGGAACCTTGTTACACCGAATGCAGCCTAGGATGTGACAAACATAAGCCTCCTTATGCCTTCACATCCCAGGCTGCATTCTTGCGTTGGCCGCTAGGGGGCGCGGCCTTTGTGATCGGCGTGTAGTATGCAAATTGCATACTACCACCGATTCACAAAAGTTGCGCGGGCCCTGCGTACGCAAGGTACGGAGTTTCCGTACGGCGCCTTTAGCATAAGGTTGCTCCTGCTAATAGCAGGCGCAGCCAATGCTAAAGTATAGCTGCGCCTCCCGCTCGCGACGTTCAAATTTCACGTCGTTTACGTAAGTGAACCGTGAATGGCGCTGGACGCCATTCACGTTCACTTACAAGCAAATGACGTCCTTGCGACGTCATTTGCCGCAATGCACGTCGGGAAAGTTTCCCGACGGAGCATGCGCTGTTCGCTCGGCGCGGGAGCGCGCCTAATTTAAATGATTCCCGCCCCCGGCGGGATCATTTACATTAGGCAGCCTTGCGCCCGGCTGCTTAGCATATTGCCCGCGCAATTTACGGAGCAACTGCTCCGTGAATCGCGGGCAAAGCGCAATATTTGCGTGGGCGCAGAGAAAAAAATTTGCTCTTTGCCCACGCAAATATTGCGCAATTCTACTTGAATCTGGGCCAGTGTGTTCTCCTGCTCAGTGTGGTCTGTTTTTAATAGGAAAGCAGAGGGACTGGCAGGAGCACCCGGGACTTCACATAAAAGGAAGCAATACAAAGAGAACAGGGTATTTTATCATACCGGTACATGGTACAGCAGGCACTTATCAGGAATATGAAATGGGGTAACAAATGCTTTAAGGAAGGGCAAATATCTGACTGCCTACTATTGTCAGTAAGATATCTGCCTGTTTCTGTCTGGCCACTCTTTATGTTGTCCTCAATAGAATAAAAGAGGGCTAAAGGAATGCATATAATTATCACCATGCATTTTTTTTACCAATTAAAATTTACAGACATGTGATGGTCTCCTGTCTGAACTGGAAATTCTTCAGGGATTTATATGCCCTCCCCATTTTTTCCGTTACTCATATTTAGTCATGTTTTTTTTTTTAACCACCCCTTCAGTATCATCCAACCAATGTTTCCAGTGTAGCTAGCTGCTAATTCAACTTACATTATCTCTTACACTTAATAGATGTTGTGTGTGTGTGTGCTCCTCTTTGAAGTTTTGAATCTGGTATGTTTTTCTTTTCTGTTGGTGTGTTTTTCTACCTTTTCACACCTGCGTATCATTTTTTTTGTATTTGCTGCAATATAGGGGCTCCACTCTTAAATACAGCCAATGTTGGATGGATCCATTCATTCTTACTTTCTTATTTAAGCCTCTTTTGTTTCCCATGTTTGAGTTAGGCTCTTCCGTCTTGTACATCCTGATTTAAATGTTATTCGTTTTGGCTTCTGATCTTGTTTGTCTGTGTTTTTTGTAGCTCCTATTTGTGAATTTACGTTCCTGTCTGCCTGCTGTGTACTAGTGCTTTGCCGGTTTTTATCTGTCTCTCTGTATTTCGCATGGGTCACATACCTTCCTTTTTCCTACCATAACAGTTCTTCTATACCTTTAATTGTTCTGGCAAAGACCAGACACTGCTTGCCTCAGCTTCCAAGTTATAGCCATTTTCCATTAGCTGGCAATGTAATATATTCCTTTTTGTCTAATCTGGCCCTTTATCTGTTTCCCTGTGTGCTGTGCTTAGATTTCTATTCCTGCTTTGTCCTGGATTCCCACTGTGCTCCTGTCATTAAGTTGCCTCAACAGGCATTTACAAAATCATTAGGTATGGCCATTAATCCTTAGGCCGGCCATACATTATACAAGTTTCTTGTTAACTTTTCTTTAGATTTTACCTTTAACTATGTAGTGCAAGGACCTGGCTGATTGCATACAAATTGTTTGATATTGACCTCATATTATATGGTTTGGTAAATCAAATTGTACCAGAAATTTGTATAATGTATGGCAAGCCTTATGCCTAGTACACAAGACCGGGATTCCTGACGTGAATAGGTCAGTCAAAAATCCAGAGGGGAAAACCGAGAACCAACTCTTTACTTTCCCCCGTACAGACGAGCGGTTTTCCCTCCGGGAAAACTCAGATGAGAGCTTTTCCTCGGGAATCCCGACCATGTTTATGCTCCATCGGAGTTTCCCCCCACAGGAAAACCTAGGACAAAAATGGCCGTTTTCTGCTACACACGGCTGGGTTTTCTTCCGGGAAAAAGTCCATTTCACTCCCGAGTCCCGCCTTCTCCCACATTGATCTCAGATTCCTATACATTGCTTATTAGTTCATTATTTTATCGTTTTTAGTCGTATTTTTTATTTCACGTAATTTTGTCTGATTTTGATTTATATTTTTGAATAAAATCTCTATTGTCATTTTTAAGTTAATTTGCATTTGCACAATTTGTTATAGACATTTTATCATAATAGCAACACAAATGTCTATTATACTCAAATAATACCTAATACCCAAGTGAAGTCTGTATCAGGAGTCAAAACCCTCTGAGCATTTTTTATGATATTGTTTTGTCCATATATATTTATATATATATATATATATATATATATATATATATATATATATATATATATATATATATATATATATATATATATATATATATATATATATACAGTGATGAAAATAAGTATTTGAACACCCTGCTATTTTGCAAGTTCTCCCACTTGGAAATCATGGAGTGGTCTGAAATTGTTATCGTAGGTGCATGTCCACTGTGAGAGACATAATCAAAAAAAAAAAATTCCAGAAATCACAATGTATGATTTTTTTAACTATTTATTTGTATGATACAGCTGCAAATAAGTATTTGAACACCTGAGAAAATCAATGTTAATATTTGGTACAGTAGCCTTTGTTTGCAATTACAGAGGTCAAACGTTTCTTGTAGTTTTTCACCAGGTTTGCACACACTGGAGGAGGGATTTTGGCCCACTCCTCCACACAGATCTTCTCTAGATCAGTCAGGTTTCTGGGCTGTCGCTGAGAAACACGGAGTTTGAGCTCCCTCCAAAGATTCTCTATTGGGTTTAGGTCTGGAGACTGGCTAGGTCACGCCAGAACCTTGATATGCTTCTTACAGAGCCACTCCTTGGTTATCCTGGCTGTGTGCTTCGGGTCATTGTCATGTTGGAAGACCCAGCCTCGACCCATCTTCAAAGCTCTAACTGAGGGAAGGAGGTTGTTGCCCAAAATCTCGCAATACATGGCCCCGGTCATCCTCTCCTTAATACAGTGCAGTCGCCCTGTCCCATGTGCAGAAAAACACCCCCAAAGCATGATGCTACCACCCCCATGCTTCACAGTAGGGATGGTGTTCTTGGGATGGTACTCATCATTCTTCTTCCTCCAAACACGGTTAGTGGAATTATGACCAAAAAGTTCTATTTTGGTCTCATCTGACCACATGACTTTCTCCCATGACTCCTCTGGATCATCCAAATGGTCATTGGCAAACTTAAGACGGGCCTTGACATGTGCTGGTTTAAGCAGGGGAACCTTCCGTGCCATGCATGATTTCAAACCATGACGTCTTAGTGTATTACCAACAGTAACCTTGGAAACGGTGGTCCCAGCTCTTTTCAGGTCATTGACCAGCTCCTCCCGTGTAGTCCTGGGCTGATTTCTCACCTTTCTTAGGATCATTGAGACCCCACAAGGTGAGATTTTGCATGGAGCCCCAGTCCGAGGGAGATTGACAGTCATGTTTAGCTTCTTCCATTTTCTAATGATTGCTCCAACAGTGGACCTTTTTTCACCAAGCTGCTTGGCAATTTCCCCGTAGCCCTTTCCAGCCTTGTGGAGGTGTACAATTTTGTCTCTAGTGTCTTTGGACAGCTCTTTGGTCTTGGCCATGTTAGTAGTTGGATTCTTACTGATTGTATGGGGTGGACAGGTGTATTTATGCAGCTAATGACCTCAAACAGGTGCATCTAATTTAGGATAATAAATGGAGTGGAGGTGGACATTTTAAAGGCAGACTAACAGGTCTTTGAGGGTCAGAATTCTAGCTGATAGACAGGTGTTCAAATACTTACTTGCAGCTGTATCATACAAATAAATAGTTAAAAAATCATAAATTGTGATTTCTGGAATTTTTTTTTTTTGATTATGTCTCTCACAGTGGACATGCACCTACGATGACAATTTCAGACCCCTCCATGATTTCCAAGTGGGAGAACTTGCAAAATAGCAGGGTGTTCAAATACTTATTTTCCTCACTGTATATATATACATGTACGGATTTTCACCGAATACATTAGTTTTACCTTGTCTTCATCTTTGTCACATGAGTAATTCATGGCAATATTTGAGTTATTTACTTTTGTACAGTATCATCTTGAGATTTATAGCTTGTTTTTAATGTTTTCTTGTACACTAGTCCAGATGAAGGGGGAGGTAATTCACTCAAAATGTGTTGGCTCTACTTATCACCTGTGAATGTCCAACTCTAATAAACTTTGTATATTTAACCGCAAGTGTGACACATTTTTCACTAAGCACACCTCTGCATTAGTTTTATGCCTCGTACACATGATCACGATTTCCGACAAGAGGACCGTATTTTTTTTTTTTCAGCAGGAAAACAGCTGAAATTTGTCTTGCATACACCAGGTCTCACTAATCTTGGCTAAAATTCGGATTGTCAAGAACGCGGTGACGTACAACACGTACAACGAGCTGAGATCAGTGAAGTTTTTGCGCGTCGTAATTGCATACAGACAAACACAATTTGCGATAGGAATTTTTCCTGTCACGAAAATTGAGATCCCGCTCTCAATCTTTTTTTGGGAGGGAAACTGACAGAAAAAGTGTGATAGAGCATACACACGGTCGGTTTTCCTGACAAAAACCTCACATCGCACTTTTCCTGTCACGAAAACCGATCGTGTGTACGAGGCATTAGACTGTCCACAGAGTGACAAGGCCAATACACAATTTAACTCCAAGATAATCAGCATTGTCATCATGATTAAGAACCAAATTTTCTGGCAGGATTAACATGTAATAAAACCGTTACAGGAGAGTCTCACAAAAACATTCTATTGACAGTTTGCATTATATACAATTTTTTCCCCCCTATAGTTCTTCTTTACATGCTGAGTTTAGCATAATTTCTTTCTATTTCCATTATGTAATGTCCATTTTATGTATGCTTTGTAAATATTTATATACTGTAAGACAGCTGTATATTGCTAATGTCCTTCAGCTTCCTAATTTTACCATTATTATTAAATTGTGCAGTGTGATTTGTCTTACTGCAAACTGGAATTAAAGAGAAACTATGTAGTGGTAGTGCATCCATGGTCACATGACATCTCAAGTATGACACTTATTGGGAGGTTATCAGATTTTTGAAGGACAGAACTTCAAATAGAAGAATATTGTATATAATAATGTGTACAACATAAGCTAACAATTACCCAAACTTGTCATTACTATAAGATTTGGCATTATACTCTTCTGTATTCCTTTCTAATGGTGTCAGAGCTCAGATGCTCTAGCTATTTGGCAGTATTGGTAATGCCACATGAAATATTTTAATAACAGTTCTTCTCAATTATATCACTCTAGACCCCGGGTATCCCTGCAACCCCAGGTGCTGAAGAGTCTTCTCGAATTTCAATTACTTTCTTCCGGCTGTTCCGTGTTCTACGTTTGGTGAAGTTATTGAGCCGAGGAGAGGGAGTCAGGACTCTGCTCTGGACCTTTATAAAATCCTTCCAGGTAACTTAAAACCTTTTTATTAAAACTTTTAGTGCATTTAATTTGAACATGGTTCATATTACTGAAATCACCATGTTAGTAGATCTTTACTTACATGTTGCCCACATAAATTGAAAAAAATGGTTTGCAATAAAATATAGATAAACCTGATCAATAAAGTCTCCGGTTTTAGTAAATTGCCCTCATTATGTTTAGTGGTTTAAGTAAAAGCACAAGAGATGTACAGTATTCTCTAAGAATGTATTTTAAAAAATAACAGATTTATTTCACAATCGAGTATCAATTTAATGATTTCATTTCATGTGCTATCCTTACCTGCTGGATGAGTACAACTATTTCACTCATTTTAGGGTCCTTTGTCAACAGGCTTTGGGTAAATGCAGCATTCTTAAGCCTCGTACACACGATCGGATTTTCCGACAACAATTGTGTGATGGCAGGGTTTTTGTCGCATAATCTGACCGTTTGTACTCTCTATCGGACAATTGTTGATGGAATTTCCGAAATTTTCCCAAATGTGGGATAGCATGCTCTCAATTTTTCCGACAACAAATGTGTGCCATTGTATTATCTGATCGTGTGTACACAAGTTCATCGGACTAAAATCCAAAGTACAGACACGCATGCTCCGAACCAATGCTAACCATAAGACAACATTAGCAGAAGTTGCCCAAAGGGTGGTGCTAAAGAGCAGAAAAACCATGTACTTTTGTGTATGTTGGCTGAAAAAGTTCTGCCGTCTGTATGCAAAAACAAGTTCACGGCCAACGCCCCAAACTTTCACCGGATTTGTCCTATAGAAATTTGATCGTGTGTACGAGGCTTTACAGTTGATGATGTGGTAACAATCTAAAGAATGTGAAGCTGCTTTAACTTCAATCAACCAGTTATGGACAAAATGTCTTCTTTTTAAAAATATTCTGAACAACATACTCAAAGAGGCACTGGGAAGTTTTAAACTTGCATGTAAAATCATATGAAGAAGAACTTCAAACATGCTCAATAACTCTGGCGGGACAGCTCCCACACAGCAAAGCTTCCCTAATGGGCACCTGACAGTAGCTCCGACCATATACCAAATATAGAAAGGCGCACCAGACCAAAACCGCATGAACAAGTCCAAAACAATTTAAACTATTAGTAAATAAGTTATAAAAGAAATTCAACATGTTTCAAGAGCAACCCTCCCCACCCCCTTCATCAGGCCTCAACACAAGAGAAAATTTGGGTGAACTAAGAAAAATCTGTGCCTTTATGGATCTATCTTAGAACCAGTATTGAATTCTCCACATGTAGTAACAACTTGACAGCATTTCCGCATATTCTGCAATAAAAGCTTATCTGCAAGCAATGTTTCATCACAAGGCTTTAGTTCCGTTTAAAATGGCAAACAAAATTCCATTCTATAGCCTTTATTTAGAACAGTCCTTCTTAACCAGGGTTCTTTAGAACCCTGGCACTCCTCCAGTGGTATAGGGTCACTTCTACACTGACCACCAATGTAAGTAATGCACATTTTCACGGTGCGTGTGCAGATGCACTGACGGGATCTGCCACTACCCAAAGGCCAGGCAAAGCCTGTGAGGAAATCTGAGCAAGTGCAAAAAGTATGATATTCTGAAGGGTGGCAGAGCCATTTAATTAGGTGTACTGAAGAGCTACTTTAACCCTCGGTCAACACCTCCTTTTGTCTTATTGTATGACTAAATTATCTCTGTTTTTTTGTCTTCTCGGTTTTGAACAGTAGGTTGGGAATAAATAGAGCTCAAGAGGGTAACAACTTTGTTTTTCTTGGGACAAAATGATGCAATCATCACGTCTTTCTGGAAACCAAACAGAGTAGAGTAGACATTTCGTTTTTTTGTGGTCACAAATTATTGGGGCAGTTCTATTTTGTTTTTACGAATTGTTCCAACAACTATGATTTTCTTCTCCAGTAATTTTTTAGCTAACTACAGACTTCGTGAAGAAGTCATCACAAATGATGTTTCTTCCAGAATGTAATATTCTTTGAGCCAAATCCATTACCGCTCGCTCCCCCGATTCACTTCTCGTCCTTGGTCTTGACATTTCCCAGTGTACACCTGCATATCGTATGCATAGGAAGTTCTGCTGTAGCATATTGCCCATATTATTATGCCATATTTCCCTGGCTTTGATGGAATATATTGTTTGAAAGGGCAACAACCACAAATCTTCAAAAGCTAAGAAAGAAAGTCCTAACATGCAGAAACACATCCTAACTTTCAGACTGAAAATAGCTCACAGAGTACAGTACAGTAATCATGTGACTGGATGAGTCATAATAGAGAAACCATTGAATTTCAACATGGGTCCAATGGACCCTGCCAGTGTACGATGTTATAATTTGAATTTACAGAAAAAGTGTAAATACAAAAAATTCATGCTTTCAGATTTATAACTGTCTAATTAGCAGTAAAAAAGTCAAAAAGTTCTTATCAAATGATAATAATAAATTCCATTAAAAACACACAACGCAAACTACCTACAGGGTCCATTGGACCCTGCCGGTAGACCGAGGGTTAAGAAAGTCTGCAAGAGAGTCTAGTGTAAAACACATTCCATTTTAGGTATCCACAGACCTCAAAAACTACAATTGTAGTGCAATCCTACTTACTTTGGCAGGATTGTACAAAGGTTTCTAGGTCTCTAGCACTCACCACTCACTGATTCATTTTGGGGTTAAAAGTCTGTTGCCAGTTCTGCAATGTTTTCAGCTGATATGTTTTGTTAAGAACAGCTTTAGATATACTGTATCTGCTGAATGCATTAAGTCAAGTAATACTATGACAGTCATTTTAAGGTACGGTATTGTCTTTTGGCATCTAACCACTATACATTGTTCATGTCAATATTTAATGGTTTACTACTCTTAAAATGAGATACGCATTTGTTTTGTATTTTTCCTCAGGCACTTCCATATGTAGCCCTACTGATTGTAATGCTGTTTTTCATCTATGCAGTCATTGGGATGCAGGTAATCACTTACTAACTAAATGTTCTTTTAACGTTTTTTTGTTTTGTTTTGTTTTTTACATGGCAAGAAATAAGTAGAAATTCTTGATACATTAAACACCTTGTGAACAAAATAATGTATGTAGGCAAAGGACACACCCCTACCATGCCTTTTAGTCACATGAACCATGAAAAATGAATATGCAAAAAATGGTTAGATAAACTTGCAAGTACTTTTTTTTTGTACCACTCAAACATATGAAAATAGCATAAAGTATAATTTAGAGGTTGGATTAAAGGATTAGTGTACTATGCAACTTTTGGAAGTAAATGATACCATTTTAATAATCAGACCAAAAGAAGGAAAAACTGAGGAGGAAAGATGAACAGAGGGATTTGGGTCCAAAGAGGGACAGTCCCTCTAGATCAGGGACAGTTGGGAGCTAAGTACTGTATGATTTGGTATTACTGCTCACACCTGTAAAAAGTGAGTCCCCAAACTTGCTTTGCTTCAGCATATAGGCAACCTTACCAAAAATTGCATCAGCTGGTATTGTATCTTGTATCCTGAAGTTACTAACTAAGAGGTATTTTGAAGGTCTTTTGGACATGCTGTTGCCTTCTGTCACCATGTCATGGAGTGTGAAGGAGAGTTCTGGCTTTTACTATCTTATCTTGTGCTTATGGTTCAAAATTATCAATCCAGTATTATTAGTTCAGTGACTTTCATTTAGCAAGTGAGAAAGTGCATGAACCTAAAAAACACATAAGATATTAGCCAGAGTTATCAGCTGATTGTTCTGTGAGTCTATAAAATGCAGTGTCTGAAAATGACATACTTCAGTTTAATTTCAAATGCCAGGTTATAATACATACTTGTAGTATGAAAAGTGTTTCTATTACCAGTGTTAAGTCATTAAGGCGTGTTAAGTCATTAATAAGTAATATCCAATGCTTTTGTGTTTTATTTCAATTATTCCAATTTAGGTATTTGGCAAAATTGCACTGGTTGATGGAACACATATAAATCGGAACAGCAATTTCCAGACGTTCCCCCAGGCTGTGTTGTTACTTTTTAGGTAATAATCTCATTTGTCTTCAGCAATGTCTTCAGCAATGATCTAAATTAGAATGAGATGGTCAGATGGTTTATTTTACATAATGAAATACTGTATGTGTTGTCATACAGAATAGGATGGATCCACTGACAAGCATACTTTTGTTATATATACAAATTGGACCCATGGCGTTATGGTGAATTTCATTGTCAATTGCACTCAATGCATTTAAGCAACGCATCTGAAATACACTGCTGTACGTAGTGCTGTATCAGAAAAAATGGTGCATGTCTGATTTTTTTATTTATTTTTTGTTTATTCTGGTGTGTTGGCAGTCCATTCATTTGATTGAATATTACTGTACAAAATAGTTTGAAAAAATGGTCCATTTAAGCTGAAAAATAATTACTGCATAACTACTGTATATACTTGAGTATAAGCTGACCCGTGTATAAGCCGAGGCACCTAATTTT
Source organism: Rana temporaria (assembly GCF_905171775.1). Taxonomy (NCBI): domain Eukaryota; kingdom Metazoa; phylum Chordata; class Amphibia; order Anura; family Ranidae; genus Rana; species Rana temporaria. The sequence goes on from NC_053490.1 coordinate 369,379,413, forward strand.
ACCACAAAGAACTGGCAAAACTTTTTGACTCGAGTATAAGCCCAGCCTGAGAATGCAGCAGCTACTGTTACCGGAAAAGAGGGTCAACAATGCCCATTTACACACCTCACTGTGCCCATTTGCACGCCTCACTGTGCCCAACCTCACTGTGCCCAATCTCACTGTGCCCATTACAACCTCACTGTGCCAATTACAACCTCACTGTGCCCATACGACCTCACTGTGCCATTACAACCTCACTGTGCACATTGCAGCGTACCTGAAATTCTTGACAGGCTGTGATGCGGGCATTCATTTTTTAAAACTCGCGGCTTCCTCCTGGATCCGTCCCATTCCGTGATAGGCGTTTGACACTGTGTTCAGTGTTCTGCCAATCACAGACGTTCTTTCATCCTCGGACAAGAGAAGGTCCGTGATAGGCGGAACACTGAGCACAGTGTCTGCTGGGAAACTGAGTCCGAGGATCAAAGAACGTCCGTGATAACCCTTGCCTATACTATCCAAAATGCTTAAAAATAGATTTTTTGGCTGGAACTACACTTAAAAATGTATCTGTTCCGAATTACAAACAGATTCAACTTAAGAACAAACCTACAGTCCCTATCTTGTTTATAACCCAGGGACCGCCTGTAATAACTAAATCATGTTTAAGTTTAGTTATATCCAGATTTTGTATTTTAGAAATGGCGACTACCGTGGTTTATGGAGTATATAATGGACATGGTTCATCAAGCTACAGTACATATTGCATATTGAGCATTATCAAAAGGGGTCTTATTTCCTCCTTCTAATTCCAAACACGTTTTAATACTGTTAGAAAGCTATATTTAGGTTTTTAAATAACTAGAACTTTTCAGCTGATAAGCACAAGTAAAAAGCTGGTATCTCACACTCCTTTAAAAATGTTTATATTGTTTGAAAAAGCCACCTCTATTAAAAAAAGAAGGTTTTTGTGACCTCCCACCCTGCTGATACCACCAAGTAAATCTTTCAGGACTGAGTCAGTATTTTCAACAATTCTGATGTTAACAGATGCTGGTTTGGGGTGCCAGCACGGGGTAGAGGTTTATGTGCATCTACCTTCACCCAAGTAAGGGTACAGTGTCTATCCTGTTACACGAATGCATCAGCACTGTGAACAATGCATCAAATACTGCTTATTAATATAAGTGGTTTTAACCATGGTACTCTTCAAAAATGAATGGTAAATTAGTATGCAGTATAACTAATTATTTGAGGGAAAAAAAGCCATATATTCAAAAATTATTAGATAAATACCACGGAATACCTAACTTTGAAATCAATAGTCATTAGTGAATCATGCCAATATATGATAAAACAGATCACTTCGATCTCTTATAATTTTTTTATAGATGCGCCACCGGAGAGGCCTGGCAAGAGATACTGTTGGCTTGCTCCTATGGAAAACTGTGTGACCCAATGTCAGATTTCCAGCCAGGCGAGGAATACACATGTGGAACAAGTTTTGCATACTTTTACTTCATCAGTTTCTATATGCTGTGTGCTTTCCTGGTAAGATTTAGTATTTACAAGTTCTTTAACAGTAAAGTGCTCTTTTTGAGGTCAGTACTCAAATAATTAAATTTTCAATTCCATTTTACAGATTATCAATCTCTTTGTTGCTGTTATCATGGATAACTTTGACTACCTGACCAGAGATTGGTCGATTCTGGGTCCACATCATCTTGATGAATTTAAAAGGATTTGGGCCGAATATGACCCTGAAGCAAAGTATGTATAGTAAACAAGCTATACTAAATAGGGCAATCTGCATGTTGTTTTAATCCATGTTTTATTTATTTAGAACTTTTTTTTAGAACATTTACTAGAAAAACACCTCAATACAAAACAAACCACATAAAAATAAATTATTCAACATATACAGTATTTAAAACTTCACACGTTCTAATCTATCCTATTCCACTGGTCCCAAAGTCCTATAGTAAATATTACTAATGCCACATACACACGATCGGTTCATCCAATGAAAACGGACCGATGGATTTTTTCATCAGATATCCAGATGAAGCTGACTTTCATCAATCTTACCTACACACCATCAGTTAAAAATCCGATCGTGTCCAACGCGGTGATGTAAAACACAACGATGTGCAGAGAAAAATGAAGTTTTCGAGCATGCGTCGACTTGATTCTGAGAATGCGTGGATTTTTGACCGATGGATTTCCCCACAGACGAACGTTGTTTTCTATCATTTTTTTAACCAACAGATAATTTTAAAACAGGTTCTATTTTTTTTCACCTAGGGAAACTTTCTCTACTTATAGTACTTATAGTCCCACTCCACACTATAAAAGCTAACTAATCCATTGCCAGCTTTTGTAGTGTGTTGGAGTGGAGATAGATAGAGCAGGGCTCGTTTTGCTACTAACAGTTAGTGTGTTCACTGTTCACTAACTGTGGCACTTGAGTGCAGAGTGTTTAGTGTTAGTTTAGTGTGTGAGAATAGTGTGTCAGTGTAGTGTGTTAGTGTAGTGCAGTATTTAGCATAGCATTACATTACATTTTTTTTGTCCCCTGCCTGCCCCCCTTTTATTCTAATTGTCAGCTGCAGTTTTTCTGAGGTGGTGTTCCCCCTTTTTTATTTTTTATATTTTTTACATTTCTTTCAACGTCAGTCCTTAATTTAAAATGCATCAAACAGCACTTTACAGATAATAAAGTGCATCAAATTAAACATTTCCCAGTATCTATAAAATCTGGGTAATTAGCCCCCCCATCATGTCTGGGAGGCCAACAAGGAGAGGCAGACGTTAACATGCCACTATTAGGTAGCCAGCTTCGTCTGTGTCAGGGCACTTTTGTCTCTGAGAGAGGGGAGAACACTGATAAACAACAAATTGGCAGTCATGTTCCCCCAGCTGCAGCATATTGCCAAGTTGGCTCCAGTGATGATGAAGATGGAGGGGATGCTGATGATGAGGTCACTGTTGTGACTTGGGTGCCGGATAGAGCAGAGGAGAAAAGTGAGGGGAAGAAACAACCCCAACGAGGCAGGATGTCCTCCAGAGCTGGCATCATGGAAGAGTAGAGAACAGCCAGCCTATGCCATCCGATTGTGGAGCTGTTATCTCCCTACCCACTTCCTAGAGCTTAGCTGTGTGAGCCTTTTCCAGCACATGTGCAGCCGATTGCACTGTTGCCATTTTTTAATCTCTGCCGCAAGCAAATCAAGCATGGCAAAAACAACATCCATTTGGGTACCACATAATTGACAAGGCGTTTAACCTCCCACTACTCAGCCCATTTGTAAGAGCACCTCTCATGTGTACCCCGTTATATCTCATGACCTCTCAGCAACCTCCACTGAAAGGGATGATGGTATTGAATAGGCTGTCACAAGTCCTTGCAACATGTCTGCCAGCAGCACCCCACCAGCTTTAGAGTATAGCAGGCAATGTTCTCTGTCCTAGCTGGTGCAGCGCAGAAAAATAATAATACACTCCTTAGCCGGTCGGCTGCTGATTTTCCAGCTAAGTCGCCTGACAGGTCGCCCCAGTGTGAACCGAGCCTCCCTGCGACATAGGGAAACATTTACTCTTTAATACTAATAGTTTCTCTTTCCTTACACAGAGGAAGAATTAAACATTTAGATGTTGTAACTCTTCTAAGAAGAATCCAGCCACCCCTAGGATTTGGAAAATTCTGCCCCCATAGGGTGGCTTGTAAGGTAAGGAGGAAAAAATTATAAATAGAAGCCCACATATTTATTATTTTTAATGTACTTTACATACAGTTAAGGACACCCCACATTTTTTTGTCAGGCATGAAAAAATTAAACATTAGAATGAGAAATCTTACATCCCCTCAATACCACAGTTTTCCACTGACTGCTGCTGTCATGTTTTCTAGATTTGTGGGGTGTATGTCGTGGGTTTTGCAGGTTTAAATTGGTGTAGAAATCTCTGTACACACACACACACTTGACCTAATTTTTTTGCTTAGCAGCCAATCATTTTAACCAATCAGATTTCAAATCAAAACAGCTTTATGTCAAGGTCCTAATAAACAGTAAGGTACTATCCCCTTAGGCCTGATTCACACCTATGCAGGTTGCAGTTTGCATATTGATGATGCATTTTGTGTTTTTTAATACATGCTTTTGATGCACTGAAGTCTATGAAACCAAAAACCAGAAAAAACATCCCTGGCCCTTTTCATAAAATGCACAGATGTGAACTACATCCATAGGAAACCATGTTAAATGGACTGTAGTGTGTTTCTGCAAAACTGAAAAAGCACTAAAAAATGTATAGGTTTGAACCAGGCCTTACTAGCCATGTAATAATTCTTGGGAAGTGGATTTGCTAAACTATGATTCGCTGAGGAGGAGTAAAATTTCATATCAATTAAAATTCAACACAACTCTTTTGTTCTCTTTGTAGAGACTGGTCAGCATGAACATGCCGCTGAATAGTGATGGCACGGTTACCTTCAATGCCACTTTATTTTCACTTGTGAGGACAGCACTGAAAATCAAAACTGAAGGTAAAAAGTTACATTTGTGTTAGCGGCACTAAACATTTATATGTATGCTCCACGGACAGAATCTGCTGCTCATTGAGACATTTATATACAGTCTGTGTATGTTCAGCAGCATTCACCTATGGCAGCTTATGCATGTAAATGAAAGCCCACGGAGAAGACTCTAGCAAAAAGTGGTTTCTCATTATACTGTATATCTAAAGGATGTGAAAATTAATGAGCTCCTGGTGTTCTCAAAAGCTAGCTAAATATGCAGCCGCACAGCCACGAATGTAACCCTTTTGTACTATGTACATTTGGCTAATGGCATAGTGGACAGGGATAGAGGCATTCTGTCCTAATCCCTGCAACAGAATATATCACTCTCTGTAACTCCCTGAGGTTTACTTTAAAGTTGTTTTTTTATGAATATTGCTTTAACAATATGCCAGTAAAAGCTAGCTCCTCCATAGCCAGACCATAAACTACCATTAAGGTCAATTCAGGCTGCCCATTTTACTAACTAACCACCCAAGGGCCTGCGTAATTATACTCTATAAACATTCTTTCTTTGATCCCTTTCAAAAAGGGTGGGTTCTTTTATGAGGAGTATTAAAAAGAGGGGGGGGGTCCTACTATTCCGTGCTCTATGCCCCAAGAAGATAATTGTTGTTATTGAATGGGAATTATTTGAACATAAAGAGAAATTTACTATAATATTACGTGCTGTGTTTGCATACAGTATTTATTCCCAGTCTGTATTAATCTCACATATTTATTATTTTGTTACTAAAGCATGGGATTTTGAAAGTTTCACACTGTAGTTATCAAGCTACCATTACTAATTTGGAAACAATTATTAGAAAAAAAATGTAACAGCTAGGATAGTGCATTAGCAAACATTTCTTCCTGATCCCTGTGAGCTTTGGTATTCACCCTTTAAATCCTAATTACTTATATGCTGAATTCTCTTATTCCCTTGTCTTGTTTCCCCCGGTCCCAGTTCTAGAAAGAGTAGTTCAGGCAAGCGTAACTAAAGGCCTAATATCCGTTACATATGTAGCACTACCCCCGAAGGAGCTGCTGGTTTGATTTGGGCGGCATTTTACCTCTGTATCTCCGCCATCTAGGGTACTGAATGAGAGCTGCAGTAAAGTCAATGTCCACATGACAGGTGTCTTTTCTGTGGAAGGTGAAGGGATAGCAAAATGGAAGACAGCAAATTCAGGTGTAACTGGATACGAAAACAGTCCTGCATCCCATGACAACTTTACTTTACCACTCTGGCCGGAGTGGGTATAGTGCATCCGGACAGGCCTCTCTCACCAGCCTGGCAGCCAGAATTTCACTCAAACTACCAGGATTAGGCCTCTGCCACAGACCCCCCTGGAGATTGGAGACAGTTGTGGTCCAAAATCCTTCTTGACTGGATTCAGCACCCGGTTCTCCTTCAAGTAGCTTTGGTTAAATCAGCAACAGAACCAAAGTGTCCTCCGATGAATGGACAGGCCTCTCCTGAAACACCAGCCTTGTGCTCGGTATCTCCTGGACAGGTTCCTCATCAGTCAGCTTCCTTCAATTAGACGGACAGCCCAGGACCATCTGGCAAGTTAGTGACCCAGTCGACTCACTGGATCCACCAGATAGTTGAATGTGGTCCCGAAGCCAGAAACACTGCAACACACACGCACACACCCCGGTCAGGAGGGCCACACACGGGGGTGGTGGGACGACTGCCCAGCTCTAGGGCAGGGGAACAGCGACCCCGAACCAATGGAGTCTGCCCTTTAAATACCCCTTCCCAGAATGCACAGCGAGGCGATCAACCCTCCTGATTGGCTGCTGGGAAGAGATATCCAACTGCACTTGACCCTACTGCTGCCACCTGTCGGCCTGGGTGAGACTCACTCCCCAGACAAAGACAGTACAGCCAAAGTTGGAGCAGAGGCCCCAAATTTAACCAAATAAACATGTTCAGAGCCAACTACCTCTCTGAACTCCCTCTAAATTTACAATAGCACCGGCTCTGAAAATAGCCAGGCGCTACACATACAAGTCTTTATTACAGGGCACTTCTTAAAATGTTACTGCCCAGCTAGAGAAAAATGGGAGCGCGACCCTGGTCCTATCCATTAGACATGTGCGATTTCGTTCGTAACTAATGGATTTTCGTACAAATTTTTTAGTATTCGTACATTCGAATCAATTCGAACATCCGAAGAGCTGAAAGTACTAAAATACAAAAATTACAGAATTACGAATAAGCAAAATAACGAACAAGCGATAATACGAACATACGATTGGACAAACTTACTAAGATACGAAACACCGAAACAGCAAAAGAACGAAAATTACATCTATAACGTACGATTTGCATTCCGTATTTTAAATCCTTTGTCTGTTCGTAATTTTGTATATTCGTATTTTCATATGTGTGTTTTGTAAACCCGTTTCTTTGTTTGTTCATAAATTTGTGTACTCGAATCGTTCTTTTGAATGGGCACTGGGCAGTGTAGTTAGTGAGTGATATATCTTACTTAATATCTTAGCCAATCAGCTTATCTCTTTTGTGCTGAGTCACATTGGACAGTGTAAAGCCTAGATTTTTTGGAAAACTTGCTCATTTTGAAGTTTGTTGGCAAAAAAGTCAGACTGTGTGTACGGGGCTTAACAGAAAGTCTATCTTAATATGGATTAGCCGCGTGTTGAAAATGAAACTAAAATACGAGATTGCGAATGACAATGCCGCAATGTATTTACGAAAGTACAAAATTACGAATCCATTAAACGAAAATTATTATCTAATAAAATTACGAATTTCGAATCAACGAAAATAAATTAGACAGAATTACGAATCATTCCGTATCAACGAAAATAAAACTGTTCCGAAAATAGAAACGGGTCCGAATAGGAAAACTTGCGTCTTACGAAATACGAACAGGTCCGAATAGGAAAACTTGTGTCTTATGAAATTAAGAATCTTTACGAATCTACAGGACAAGACGAAATGAAACAAAAAAAAACTAAATTTTTTGTTGTGCACATGTCTACTATCCCTGACCATGTCTGGGTTAGGATTCTTTAGGCTATTCCCCTTGATCTCTTTCACCCTCATTTAGATTAACACAATTCTATATACTGCACAGGGTGTATAGTACCCCAGAATTGTTGTCAAAAATAAACAACTCACTTCCTGTTTCTCCTCAGTAAGCTTGCCCCCATCATCTATGGGGGTTAGTCAGCCAGAACAGCTTACTGAGGAAGAACAGGAAGTGAGAAATTCAGCCAAAGTAAACAAAGAAAAAAAACATTTAGAAGGGATTTTGAAGGAAAAGGAAAATGAAACAAAAATGCACTAGCTTAAAGGAACATATTTAGAAAATAAAAAACTAACCTTTACAACTCCTTTAAAAGAAGATTTCCTGCACTTTGAGAGATATCTGTATATTCTTTATATTGTGTGTACAAGACAGGAAGTAAAGTGAAGTCTCCTTAATGAGACACATCACAAAACACAGCTAACAGAATTTTAACCATTCCATACGTTATCCCCCCCAAAAAAATTGGATTCCGATACAGTGTGCTTTAAAGCGGGGGTTCACCCAAAAATAAATTTTTAACATTACATTCAGCCGAGTTGTCCTAATGACAATCGGCTGTTGTTTTTTTTTTTTCTCGTACATACCTTATTTCACCGCCGCTTCCGTGTATGTCTTCTCCGGGACTGGGCGTTCCTATCTGATTGACAGGCTTCCGACCGTCGCATACTACGCGCCACGCTCTATACGGCGCCTGCGTGCCGACGTTTGGCTTCTTTCGGCAACTCGTGGCGCGTACTATGCGACGGTCAGAAGCCTGTCAATCAGATAGGAACGCCCAGTCCCGCAGAAGACAAAGCGGCGGTGAAAATAAGGTATGTACGGAAAAAAAAAAAAACAGCCGATTGTCATTAGGACAACTCGGCTCAATGTAATGTTAAAAATGTATTTTTTGGGTGAACCTCCACTTTAAGGTATTTCTTGTAATACTTTATTACACCTGAAACCTCTCTTGTGATGATTATCAGCTGATACTAAAATCTTAAATGACATCCAACTTATGTTGTATAGCTGTACAGTAAATTGGCTTCTCAGCAACAGCTGATAACTCCATGTGGAATGACACCTAAAATGTGGTATTTTTTTCCATCCTTTAGGCCTCGTACACACGACCAAGAATCTCGTCGTAAATGAAACAACGTTTTCCTCGACGAGGTTCTTGATAGGCTTGTCGAAAATCTTGTCAAGCTTTCTTTGCATATGCACTGTCAAGACAAAATCTTGTCGTTCTCAAACGCGGTGAAATACAACACGTACGACGGCACTATAAAGGGGAAGTTCGATTCCACTGGCACAATCCTTGGGGCTGCTTTTGCTAATCTCATGTTACTGCTTGTTAAGTAAAAGTTTGGTAAGAGACAATGCGCGCTTTTCAGTCTGTTACAGCGTGACGAATGTGCTATCTGCATTACGAACGCTACTTTTACCGAAGGTGTGCTCTCATACTTTATTCTGAGCATGCGCGGGTTTCTAAGCATACACACGAACGTGTTTCTCGTCGTAAACCAGCCCAACGAGAAACACGATGAGGAAATTGAGACTCCCGACGAGAAAAAAGGGAACATGTTCTCTTTTTTTCTCGTCGAGATCCACAACAGTTTTCTCGACGAAAAACATACACACAAACAATTGTGTGTACGAGGCCTCAGGATAGTTTATCCAGTTGTTCTTTCATGAGTACAGTACCATTAAATATGATATACGCAATTATTAAATATTTAGTAGATTGTATTATTAATACTGTTTTTGCATGAAAAAATGCTAGAGGGCCAGAGGAAATGCTAGAGATTTTATACTAAAGTTGGTCATTTCTCAACCCAGTGTCCAAACTGCCCTTGATAATGAACAACAACTGGCAACTATGCTTCCAAAATAAATGTTCTTGTTTGAGAAGGGTGATTGTAGATGGAATTACTAGCCTATTAGTATTATTAGTATATTTCCTAGGGACCCCATCTGAAAATGCTGCCCTCTTGACCCAGTTCTGCCACAGCCATTAAACAAGCAAGTCTCATTCTAATGCCTCGTACACACGGCCATTTTTCTCGGCAGGATAAAAAAACGGAATTATTCCCGACGTGATTCCTCTCCAGCCTGACTTGCATACACACGTTCATGCAAAAAAAGTCAGACCAAAGCACGTTGACGTACAACACGTGAGACGGGACTATAAAGGGGAAGTTCCTTTCAAATGGCACCACCCTTTGGGCTGCTTTTGGGCTGCATACTTGATTCTGACCATGCACAAGAAAAAAATAGAGCTGGTTTAAATTTTTTTGCTGCCAGTTTTTTTGTTGAGAAAACTGCTAGGAAGCATACACACGACCGGTTTTCACGACCAATATAAAAAATGGCAGTTTCGTGTGTACAAGGCATTGTTACTGCATTCTCCACAGCATAAAACAATAAGATCATTTAGGAAAAGCAGAAAGTGCAAGACCTCTTTTGGTTTATAGACAATCACAGGTAACAATACCTAGAAATGTGAAGCAGAGCTCTTACCACCACAGTCCCCAAAGCATAAGAGCTAGATGGTTTATTTAGTCCCTCTCGATCCACTTAAAACTGAAAAAACAATTCTTTATGCACTCACTTTTTAATTTGCTGTCTAACCTCTTCCTGTACGTCCCACAGTGTTTAATGGCCTTATACTGTATATGTTTATTTTTTCACCTAGGTAACTTTGAACAGAGTAATGAAGAGTTGCGAATGATTATAAAGAAGATTTGGAAAAGGACAAGCATGAAGCTATTGGATCAAGTTATTCCACCAATTGGAGGTAATCTTATATGTGTGCTGGTAAAATTAACTTTTTCAATTAGATTCTGACAGCATGTCATTCATTTATTTTTACCATACTCTGTAGCAATAACATTTTATTTTCCCAAATCTACTATATTCTATCAGTTATTACCTATTTTTCTTTTCTATAGATGATGAGGTGACTGTTGGTAAGTTTTATGCCATCTTCCTGATACAAGAACATTTTCGAAAGTTCAAGAAACGGCAAGAAGAGTATTATGGATACAGGCCAAAAAAAAGTGCAAATAATGTGGAAATTCAGGTACTTACACAATTACTCTAAATTATATAATATTGTGGGATGAATAATTGTTGATAAATAGCTTTCTCATTTTACTATTACTCGCTGGCATCTCTGCCTCACTGCCTATTTATGTAATCTGTTGCAGGCTGGTTTACGTACAATAGAAGAAGAGGAAGGGGAAGGTGAACTACAACGTGCCATTTCTGGAGATCTGACCCCAGAGGAGGAATTGGAAAGGGCTATGGTAGAGGCAGCCATTGAAGAAGGCATTTATCGGGTAAGCATCGGCAAATGCATGTGGTAGCATATTTCTAGGGTAAGATAATTAAGAAAAGAGACACAGATTTCAAAACCCAAATTTGTAAACTTAGACCATAAGCATAGGCGTGCGCACAGGGTGTGCTGAATGTGTCCGGTTACACCCTAATCACCCCATGTGCACTAGTATTATTGCTCTGTGTAGCAGCAGGAACATGGGAAAGATCTCTCTTTTAGGCTTGATTCACACCTATGCAATTTTAGTGCTTTTTGAATTTTTCAGACTTCCTCTAAAGAATGTGTTCCATAGGAATTTATATAAATGGGCCGTAGTGAAAATCTGCAAAATGCAAAAAGCACTAAAATGCATAGGTGTGAATCAAGCCTTACCGACTCTGCCATAAGAGAAGTGTTCATGCTGTTCTCTTTCACTGTGCCAGGCTCATACATATGTAAACACGCACATGCATTTGTGTTTGAGCTTTAGGGTGCACATCGTAATGCAGTAGGCTGCACACACCTATGACCATGTTGGCATCAGGAAAATTAATTTTTTTTATAAAATACTTACCATAATTTTCCTTTCCTGGTGCCAAATCATGATAGCATATTACCACATATAATGTGTGTAGCGCCTGGTTACTTCAAAGTACCGGTGCTAGTTAAATTTAGAGGGGGATCGGAGTGTTAACTGACTCTGATCCAGTTAATATGTTTAAATCTGGGTCTCTGTCTCAGCTTGCCTGAGCTGTGGGCTCATTCTGTTGCTTCTGGGGTGCTATTTCCACCCCAGGACAATAGGTGGCAGCAGTGGAGTCAAGGTTTGGGTGCTCTTCCCTAGCAGCCAATCAGGAGGGAGTTTCCTCGCTGTGCATGCTGGGGGAGGGTATTTATGAGACAGACGCCATTGGTCTGGTTACTTCTTCGAATGCGGCACCCACCTTTAGGTTGACTGCTTCACAGCGCCCTGGCGTTATGGCCTTATAGGCCGGGGTGCGCGTGCCACGCAGTGTTTCTGGTTCCGGGACCATGTTGGTCCGGAACATTTGAGCTGTGGCAGGGAGCCCAGTAGTCGACTGGGTTCCCAACCCTGAAGATCCCAAGCAAGATAGCTGTTCGGTGGGGAGTCGGAGGCTGGCGATCCAATAGGGTCTCGACAAACCACCGGCGATCAAGGTAGCCGGACACTGAGAGGCTGGTCACCTGTCAGTCGGTACCTGAAAATAATCTGAAGGAGATCCAGGCGCAATTTTATCGAGGAGGATCATCTCCGTAATCATGATCACGATCACGAAGAGGGCCTGTGGCAGAGGCTTTTCCCTGAGTCCTCTCCAGGAGGGTCTGTGGCAGAGACTTCTCCCTAAAGGTTCAAGTTCATTCCAGGAGGGTCTGTGGCAGAGACTTTTCCCTTAAGGTTCGAGTGATACTGGCAGGTCAGTGAGAGAGGCCTGTCCAGGTACACTAAGTCCACTCAAGCAGGAGTGGCGCAAGAAGTGTTACACGTGGGAGCAGGACTGTTTCCCTATTACTACGCCTGAATCTGCTGTTCTCCTTCTACTTTCAACTCTACCTTTCACCACAAGTTTACTGTTTTTACCCAGCTGGGTAATAAAGAGCACAGAAAAGACACCTGTTGTGGACATTCCGTTACTGCTACATTCAGCATACACCCCTAAGACGGTGGAGGAGCCATGAGGTAACATGCCACCCAAAACAAACCAGCAGCTCCTCCAGGGGTAGTGCTACACGTGGTTTACACAAAAATAAGTAGAGACATATCTCAACAGACTAAAGGCTGTAAACGGATTGTAAAGTCAGAAGTATCTTAATGCGTTCTATGATATTCTAGATAATAAAATATTTGTGTGCAGCAGCCCCCTTCGGCCCCCCTAATACTAACCTGAGCCTGTCTTTGTCCATCGGTGTTGCAGGAGTGTCTAAGATGCCCATGACTTCCCTCCTCATTGACTGAGACAGCAGCATGGCACGATTGGCTCCCGGTGCTGTCAATCAAAATCATTTAGCCAATCAGGAGAGAGAGGGGAGAGGCTGGGTTGTGGCTCTGTGTCTGAATGGAGCTGTGACTCGGCTCAGGTGCCCCCATAGCAAGCTGCTTGCTGTGGGGGCACTCAACAGGAGGGTGGGGCCAGGAGCACAGAAGAGGGACCCAAGAAGAGGAGGATACAGGCTGCTCTGTGCAAAACCAACTGCATATAGCAGGTAAGTATAACATGTTTGTTATTTAAAAAAAAACAAGACTTTACAATCACTTTAAAGCAAAAGGTGATTCAACAAAATACTGACACAAGGGGGTGATCCTTTTTCCAACTTATTGATTCTGTTTTTGATATTTTTTTTCTGACATGTTGGTTTCTTTGACTTGGATGTTATATGTTGCACTAGCAAATACAGCCGGATAAAACAAAAACTGTGTCTGTTTTCATTTCAGACTGCAAAGCAACGAAATGTACCGTATTTGTCGGCGTAAAACACACAGGCATATAACACGCACCCTAACTTTAAGAGGGAAGTTTCAGGAGAAAACTTTCCATAGCTCCCTGCGTATAACACGCAGGCACAGTTTACCCTCTATTTTCAGGGTAAAAAAGTGAGTGTTATACGCCAATAAATACAGTAATTATTTTAATGGGGGGGGGGGGTGATTATTTTCTATAATCACAGTTTTAGGAGCTGCATCAACAGGATTTTGACACTAAAGATACATACAGTAGTTACATAGTTAGCGAGGTTGGAAAAGTACACAAGCCCATCAAGTTTAACCAGAATAAAAAAATATATATAAATAGAAAACCATCATATACAGAAGCCAGAAGGCAATCAGGTATTCACTGGATCAACAATCCCTATAATGCTTTGATTCCTGTCCAAGGATTTCCAGTATAAGGCATGTGATGTGACATTTTGGTGGGTCACACATCAGTTTGAATCTAGAAATATCTAGAATTCACAATTCCACCCCTCAAGTAGTCTAGTTTTGTCAAATCCTGCACATTAAGGGTACTTTCACACTGAGGCGCTTGGTGCGCTGGCGGTAAAGCGCCGCTATTTTTAGCAGTGTTTTACAGTCGTGTTTTCCGTGATTTTCGTGCGCTAGCGGGAGAGATTTTAACCCCCGCTAGCGGCCGAAAAGGTGTTAAACAAAAACTGTGCTTTGCAGCGTTTTGGAGGCACTACCCCATTGATTTCAATGGGCAGTGGCGCTATAGGAGCGGTATTTTTTAGCGTCCCGCCAGTGCAACGCTCCAGTGTGAAAGCTCTCAGGCTTTCACACTGGATAGAAAGGAGCGGATCTTTCAGGGTGCATTGCAGGTACTATTTTTAGTGCAATATCGCCTCCAAAGCGCCTCAGTGTGAACGCAGCCTAAGAACTAGGTACACTTAAAAATATTGTATATTATACTGCATATTTAAAATCTATTTATAGTCAGTATTGTGGTTCCATCTTAATACTGTTCTGTTTTGCAGAGAACTGGTGGGCTGTTTGGGCAGGAAGACAGTTTTCATGCTGAACCTGTCAGCCCTCACACAGCAATTACCAGCCAACGACCCTTGCGATTTTCAGAAGCTGGAAGTGAGGACTTGGATTCTCCTGTATTTCTACCAGATCCTGTATTTTTCCCTCCACCAAGAAGGAACCGTAACACAAACAACAGCACAATTTCAAGGTATACATGTCAATATTTAGACAAGCAGTTTACCAAAGCCTTTTTTTTTATATTTTGGACAGAGTAGTAAAGGGTTAAGGCTTTATGTACAATGGACGTTGTTCAACCTCTCCTGAACGATTTACCTTGACAGCTAGAAATCGGCATCTAAAAACGCCTGTTTAGCCACATTTAGCCGGGTTTGTGTCTAGAAGCATTTAAAAATAAAATTGGTTAAAATGAAAAACGTCTGTAAACGAAACGTTGCTAAGCGCGAGTTACCGTGTTTAGCCGTGTGAAATGCCTCTAAACACAGCTTCTGAACACATTTTTTGGGGTTCCAGAAAAAGCCTCTTAACTCAACTGCCTAGAAACGAGTCGAATATAAATGACCCTGTGTAAATGGTACCGATAAGATAACATAGAGGAGAGTTCAGGAGCAGTTGTGCTCAAATGCCCAACTGCTCCTAACCGTTAGGCCCCATGCACACATGACGCTATTACAAACGCCTCTAATCTCAGCTTTTCAAAGGCAAAAACCGGCATTTAAAACGCCCGTTTTTGCCGCGAATTGCGCGGCGTTTTGCCGCGATTTGCCGCGTTTTACCGCGATTTGCGGCTGTCAGCGTTTATCCCCAAAACACTGTAGACCCTCCCCAAGCTCAGAATCAAACTATTTGTGCCGTGTTTTGTCACGTTTAGCGGCGTTTTGCCGCGTTTAGCAGCGTTTTGCCGCGATTTGCGTCTAAAACGCAAAAGCTGAAAGCTTCTGAACCCAAAATTTTGGGTTTGGAAAAACGGCCCTAAACCCAACTGCTTTGAAACGCCAAAAAACGTGATCGTGTGCATGGACACATAGGATAACATTAAATGTGTTCAGGGGCAGTTGAAAAAAATGCCCAAATGCCTCTGAACTCGAGTTTAGCAGCGTCTCGTGTGCATGGGGCCTAAGTTTACCAGCAGCAGTGTACATGAGGCCTAAGAAGAATGTATGAATATTGTATACTACTTCCACACCCTCCAACTTTAAATCAATAAAAAAGGAACATGTAGTCAAGTACAGTAAGGCCCCATGTACACGGGACGCTGCTAAACGTACGTTCAGAGGCAGTTGGACACTTTTTTCAATGTTATCTCATTGAATGTGAACTCTTTCAATGTTATCCTATGTGACCATGTACACAGTCTTATTTATTGCTGTTTTTAGGCAGTTGCGTTTAACAGCGTTTCTTTGAAAGCAAAAAAATGGGTTCAGACGCAGAAGAATTCCACGTTTCAGACACAAACCGTGTTTAGCAGCGTTCTGTTTATAGGCGTTTTTTGCCATTTAAAAAATATATATATATATATTTATATATTTATTTTTAAATGGTTCTAAAACGCAAGCACGGCATGTAAACGCAGCAAAATGGACGTTTTAAATGTGGGTTACTATCTGTCAAGTTTAATCATTTAGCAGTTGAAAAAAGGTCCCATGTACATGGAGCATAAGTAACGGGCCGATGTGCCTCTTTTACTTCTTATTAGCAGGGTGAAATGACACACAACTGTTGATTTGGCATCATGACCAGTAAGGCCTCATACAGACGAGGGGACAGTCCAATGAAAACGGTCCGCCGGACCGTTTTCAGCGGACATGTCCCCTTGGAGATTTCTGTCTGATGGTTGTACACACCATCAGACAGAAATCCGCGCGGACAGACAGCGTGGTGACGTGTCCGCGCCATCGCCGCGACGATGACGCGGCGACGTGCGCGCCGCTGGAAGGTCAATGCTTCCACGCATGCGTCAAAGTGATTCGACGCATGCGAGGGATGGCGGCCGCTCGGACATGTACGGTGAGTCTGTACAGACGACCGAACATGTCCGACGGACAGGATTCCAGCGGACATGTTTTTTAGCATGCTAAGAAACATTTGTCCGCTGCAAAACGGTCGGCTGGACAAATGTTCGCTGGAAACCTGTCCGGTCGGCCGTACACACGACCGAACATGTCTGCTGAAACTGGTCCGCGGACCAGTTTCAGCAGACATGTTCGGTCGTCTGTACGAGGCCTAAAAGGATGAAAAACCCTCTGGAGTTACATAGGTGGACAGATTATTATTGTAGAGATCCAGTTCTGGTAAAACCTGATAAATAACTGTACATAGCCAGGTATAACCAGTGCATATATTTAAAACCCAGTACTGTACCTACATTACCTACAGTATATGAAATGTTTGTTCTGTGAATGGAGAAGGAGCAGACAAATGAACGGATGAAAAATCTCCCCAGCCCATTTAAGAACAACTTGCTTTGTGGGACAATAATCGTACAATTTCTGTGATGGGCAGAGGGGAGAGCAAGCAATGCAAGTCCTTCACACTCACAGTCACTGAGGTTAACTCCTACAACATCGGAACATCGCCTCTCTGGCAGTAACCAGTGGCATGAAGAAGGGTTATTACCTGAAGCATTAGCCTTCAGGACACAGGATATACACTTTTAGAGGTAACTAATGTGTTTGGTGACTAAACTCCAGCTTTAACACAGCTCAGATTTCTCAACACAGAGACATAGACACATGTGCATGGAGCTTCCATGAATTGCCCTTCTCGGTGATAGAAAGGGAACTGCTGGCGACACAAAGACAAGTAACTGAATTACTCATGTACAAAGCGAAAAGGGCAATACAGACAGGCAGAAGACATAATTATGAATTTGGCAATAAATGTGGGAAGCAACTGGCTAAGTCGCTGAGGGAACAACAGTTAAAGACCTATATACCAATGATCTCAGGGGAAGGAGGGGAAAAATTTTGTCTACCGAGAGAAATAGCACAGAGGTTTGGTAACTTCTATGGTACTTTGTATAATTTGCAAACAAGTTCCCAGGATCAAGGTGCAATGGAAGGATACATAGCAACATCAGGTGTTAGCAGTGTGACCCCAGAAGTAAGGCAGGAAATGGAAAAACCAATTACTATGGAAGAAATCCAAGAGGCAGTGAAAAGAGGGAAGGGAGGTAAATCACCCGGGTCCAGACAGGTTTACTATTCAAATCCGATTCTGGGACCATTTATGGTCAAAATGTTTTATAGCGTAGGAGACACATACTGAATCTTTGAAGGCTGTGATCGCGGTCATACCCAAGGAAGGGAAAGACCCCTCCCAATGCGGGAGTTACAGAACGATATCCTTACTGGATAAAGATGTTATAGTTGTGCTAAATAAACCTGACTAAGTGTATGAATAGAAATATTGAGAATACCTATAAGTAAAACAGAATACAATATACCACTAGTGACAAATTACTCTGTTAATATAGGTAAAATTCACCATACAAACTGCAGAGATAAATGTGAAATATATAAATACATCAAAAATTGCTGAGAAAAAAATTGACTTATATCTCAATTTATCTTTATTTTTATATCCTTACTGGATACGGATCTGAAGCTTTTTTCTAAGATCTTGGCAATGCGTATACAACCACACATACCCAACCTGGTCCACAAAGACCAGGTGGGATTTGTGCAGATGCGAGAAGCCCGGGACAATACGATTAAAACTTTAAATTTAGTTCATGTGGTGGGCTCATCCCGAACCCCATGTGTCTTCCTAGGGACAGATGCTGAAAAAGCCTTTGATCGTATAAATTGGCGATTCATGTTCCTGGTACTTAGACACATGGGGTTCGGTAACAAGATGATACAATGGATTTCGAGTAATTACACCCTTCCTACTGCCCAGGTTAGAGTGAATGGGGTACTATCTCCACTTTTTAAGTTATTGAACGAGACAAGACAGGGATGTCCGTTATCCCCTCTTTTATTTGCACTATCTGTTGAGCCTTTACTGAACAGAATTTGACTGAATCCAGATATTAAAGGGGGTAAGTGTAGGCGGAGTTGAACATAAGATCTCAGCATACGCGGACCATATGAAGTATAGCCTGACTAATCCGATGGTATCGCTCCCTATCTTACTCCAAGAATTGGAGCTACAGTATATGGGGAATTAGCAAATTTTAAGATCAATTATGCCAAATCTGAGGCTATGGGGGTGTCGATTGCCGAGGAAAAATTGAAGACTTTGAAATAAAATTATAAATTTAAATGGACAAATTCAGCCCTGACGTATTTGGGAACATTCATCCCGGCGGATCTTAAACACGTTTACAAGCTTAATTTTGTACCGCTGCTAGCTAGAGTTCGGATCCTCCTGGATGGATGGCAGAAGGGACTCCATTCGTGGTTTGGGAGGTGTAAAATTTTTAAAATTAAAATTTTTTTTTTTTGTTAAGTTGTTTATTTTGGTGTGGGTGGGATAGGACAAGCAGAGGTAAACAAGCTATAAGAAGGGAAGGAGAGAAAGCCCCCCTGCCTTAGAGGGGACAAGGGGATGCCCTCACGGGGGGATTAGAAGCTCCAACGGGTATAATGGGGTATGTGAAGGACTATGAAGTATAATAGTACAAGAAGGAGGGGGCGAATGATGATTATTAATATGCAGATTTTGTTGTCAGGAAAAGGTATACTACATATAAAGGGAGAGGAGGTTATATGATGTAGGAATTGTATAGAATGAATACTGGTAGATACCTGTAATGAAATGTTTGTTTCCTCTGCTGTCATTTGTTTGTTTTAAAATCGAATAAAGAATGAAATATGAAAGAATTGCCCTTCTCAAAATCCCTCTACAAAACTGAAATGGGAAAAAAATTTGCTTGCGTGCTTCGAATCAATATTGTGTTGAAAGACTCATAAAGCACATTGTGATATGATGTAGAGCAGGGGTAGGCAACCTGGGGCCCTCCAGCTGTTGTGGAACCACATTTCCCATGAGGCATTGCAAGGCTGGCATTTACAATTACTCCCAGAGGCATAATGGGACTTGCAGTTCTGCAACAGCTGGAGGGCCCTAAGTTGCCTATCCCTGATGTAGAGTGTATAGTTTACTTGATGACTGTGAGCTGTCCAAGCCTAGAAGCAGCAAAGCAACTTAAAGCCATAACATTTCCACCACCATGCTTCACAGGTAATATGAGATCCTTTTCATAAATATACTTTCTTCAGTTTGCAGCAAACATGTCTATTGTGTCCTGTTGTGACCAAACAACTCTATCTTTGATTAATCAGTCTTTAACACAGGGGTGGGGAACCTGCGGCCCGTGAAATCATTCCATCCGGCCCACCCCGTGCCGCTGAGTGTGGGCAGCAGTGCCCGTAAAACTGATGTCCGCGGGCACCGGGTTTCCCCTAACGACGATGGCCGACCGGGCTTCAGAGGATTCGGGAGAGTGGAGACTACCCAGCAGGCCATGCGTTTCCCGGAAGGTCATACAGGCTGTATTCAGTAGCTCAGTGTGCAGGAAGGAGGAAGTGTCATTCATATTAGGAAAGCCGGGGTGTGTGCGGCCAGCGAGGGTCGCTGAGCGGGTCCCCGGCATCCCGTGTGCTGGAAGGATGGATGTGCGGGCCGGGCACACAATGCAGAGCTTTGTCATGGAGCTGTACTTCCGCAGGAAAGGTAAGCTGGGAACCCCCCTCCCTCCCCCATCCCCAGGGACCGGCACTTTCATGGTCATCCCTCCTCTATGGAGGAAGAGGACCTGTCCCGTGTCCCCGGTGTACTCCTGCTCTGACACCGAGGTGTGAGGTGGGCCCCGCTCCTGTCATCGCATCCTATGGTGAAGAGAGAGAGATGAGGTTTCTATGGGTGGGGGCCCCTCCTGTATTATGTCCAGTCTCTGTCCCCCACCTCCTGTACCATGTCCACAGTCTCTGTCCCCCACCTCCTGTACCATGTCCACAGTCTCTGTCCCCCACCTCCTGTACCATGTCCGCAGTCTCTGTCCCCCACCTCCTGTACCATGTCCGCAGTCTCTGTCCCCCACCTCCTGTACCATGTCCGCAGTCTCTGTCCCCCACCTCCTGTACCATGTCCGCAGTCTCTGTCCCCCACCTCCTGTACCATGTCCGCAGTCTCTGTCCTCCACCTCCTGTACCATGTCCGCAGTCTCTGTCCCCCACCTCCTGTACCATGTCCGCAGTCTCTGTCCCCCACCTCCTGTACCATGTCCGCAGTCTCTGTCCCCCACCTCCTGTACCATGTCCGCAGTCTCTGTCCCCCACCTCCTGTACCATGTCCACAGTCTCTGTCCCCCACCTCCTGTACCATGTCCACAGTCTCTGTCCCCCACCTCCTGTACCATGTCCACAGTCTCTGTCCCCCACCTCCTGTACCATGTCCAAAGTCTCTGTCCCCCACCTCCTGTACCATGTCCGCAGTCTCTGTCCCCCCCCTCCTGTACCATGTCCGCAGTCTCTGTCCCCCCCCTCCTGTACCATGTCCGCAGTCTCTGTCCCCCACCTCCTGTACCATGTCCGCAGTCTCTGTCCCCCACCTCCTGTACCATGTCCGCAGTCTCTGTCCCCCACCTCCTGTACCATGTCCGCAGTCTCTGTCCCCCACCTCCTGTACCATGTCCGCAGTCTCTGTCCTCCCCCTCCTGTACCATGTCCGCAGTCTCTGTCCTCCCCCTCCTGTACCATGTCCGCAGTCTCTGTCCTCCCCCTCCTGTACCATGTCCGCAGTCTCTTTCCTCCACCTCCTGTACCATGTCCGCAGTCTCTGTCCTCCCCCTCCTGTACCATGTCCGCAGTCTCTGTCCTCCCCCTCCTGTACCATGTCCGCAGTCTCTGTCCTCCCCCTCCTGTACCATGTCCGCAGTCTCTGTCCTCCCCCTCCTGTACCATGTCCGCAGTCTCTGTCCCCCCCCTCCTGTACCATGTCCGCAGTCTCTGTCCTCCCCCTCCTGTACCATGTCCGCAGTCTCTGTCCTCCCCCTCCTGTACCATGTCCGCAGTCTCTGTCCTCCCCCTCCTGTACCATGTCCGCAGTCTCTGTCCTCCCCCTCCTGTACCATGTCCGCAGTCTCTGTCCCCCACCTCCTGTACCATGTCCGCAGTCTCTGTCCCCCACCTCCTGTACCATGTCCGCAGTCTCTGTCCCCCACCTCCTGTACCATGTCCACAGTCTCTGTCCCCCACCTCCTGTACCATGTCCACAGTCTCTGTCCCCCACCTCCTGTACCATGTCCACAGTCTCTGTCCCCCACCTCCTGTACCATGTCCAAAGTCTCTGTCCCCCACCTCCTGTACCATGTCCGCAGTCTCTGTCCCCCACCTCCTGTACCATGTCCGCAGTCTCTGTCCCCCACCTCCTGTACCATGTCCGCAGTCTCTGTCCCCCCCCTCCTGTACCATGTCCGCAGTCTCTGTCCCCCACCTCCTGTACCATGTCCGCAGTCTCTGTCCCCCACCTCCTGTACCATGTCCGCAGTCTCTGTCCCCCACCTCCTGTACCATGTCCGCAGTCTCTGTCCTCCCCCTCCTGTACCATGTCCGCAGTCTCTGTCCTCCCCCTCCTGTACCATGTCCGCAGTCTCTGTCCTCCCCCTCCTGTACCATGTCCGCAGTCTCTGTCCTCCCCCTCCTGTACCATGTCCGCAGTCTCTGTCCTCCCCCTCCTGTACCATGTCCGCAGTCTCTGTCCTCCCCCTCCTGTACCATGTCCGCAGTCTCTGTCCTCCCCCTCCTGTACCATGTCCGCAGTCTCTGTCCTCCCCCTCCTGTACCATGTCCGCAGTCTCTGTCCTCCCCCTCCTGTACCATGTCCGCAGTCTCTGTCCTCCCCCTCCTGTACCATGTCCGCAGTCTCTGTCCTCCCCCTCCTGTACCATGTCCGCAGTCTCTGTCCTCCCCCTCCTGTACCATGTCCGCAGTCTCTGTCCTCCCCCTCCTGTACCATGTCCGCAGTCTCTGTCCTCCCCCTCCTGTACCATGTCCGCAGTCTCTGTCATCCTCCTCCTGTACCATGTCCGCAGTCTCTGTCATCCCTCTCCTGTACCATGTCCGATCATTTTGTACGGCCCCCGAATGATCTTCCAAAAATCCAAATGGCCCTTGGCAGAAAAAAGGTTCCCCACCCCTGCTTTAACACATTGTTCCAGAAGACCTGGTCTTTGCCTATAGGATTAATGGCAAATTGTAACACATTCTTGTAACACAGCTCTCATGCAGGTTGAATTGGTGCAATCTCATTCTGGTTGTACATAGATGCATACACTTTGACCTCAAATTTTGCAAGAGTTACCTGAACACCCCACAATGAAATTTTGGGGTTCTTTGAGACTTCTTTGAACAGTTGTTTGAAATCTATGGCACGTGTGGATTTTTCTCCTTACAATGGAATAATTTAATTTCAAAATGATTTGGTGATCTTTCTAAATCCAAATTCATATTCATCCACAACTTCCTTTCTAAAGGCCTTAAATAGCTCTGTTGACCTTGACATGTCAATAGCAAAGAAAATGCCATACCTTTAATGTCTGTGATTTAAATAAGACAGGTTCCAACTGCATACGCTCTAAGGTAATTCTATTCACCAGCACCTAGTCTGGAAATTTCATGGATCTGAAGTGGTGGTCAATGTAGCAGTGTACTTACTTTTTCCATACAACAAATCTTCATTTTTTTTATTTATTTAGATTCCACAAATGAATATGCATGTCAATTTTATGTGTCATTTACTAAAGTATATAACCTTCTATTGGTAGCCACTACTTGAATTACGATCTAATGTTTGAAAAGGTCAACACTTTTCATTGGGTGTAATTTTTTACAACCCTAATTCCAAAAATGTTGGGACGCTCTCTAAAATCTACATAAAACAGAATGCAATGATTCACAAATCTCACCCATATTTTATTCACAATAGAAAATAGAAAACCATCACAACTGAGAAAATGTACCATTAAAAAAATATATATTTTTAGATGAATTGTGTTGTATGTTTTTGCCTTGTTGTTAATTGTAAAAACTTTTTCCAATAACAATGATATGATTAAAAAAAAGGTAATTTTGAAATTGATGGCAACATGTCTCAAAAAAGTTGGGACAGAGCAACAAAAAGCTGTCAAAGTACAATGTGACTGTAGAACCCGTTGTTTGTTGTTTGCTGTGGCATAGGCATGTGCAGGGGGTGTGCCTGGGCTCTAATTACACAGTTCACAAGAGCCAATATAAAAGCAGTACAGCCTGCCTTCCTGTAAGGGGTTTGGGGCCTTGTCTTCAAAATGGGGGCCTGAGCACCAGCTGAGCAAGAGGACCAGCTGTGCTGCCTTATTGCAGATACCGATCCTCTTGTTCCTCCCCCTGCAGTGCTCACGGCCTCTCCTCCTCTCCCTCTGGCTGCACTGCAGGGGGATCAGTTCTAGCATCTGCTACCCCATCCTGTCCTCAGTCCCTTTCTCAGTCTTAAATGTAAGACATCAGGGGTCTGTTTAGAACCCTGTTTTTCAGACCCCCAAAAGGGCAGTTAAAAAATAAACAATAGATAAAAGTAAAATATATATATATATATATATATATATATATATATATATATATATATATATATATATATATATATATATAAATATAGAAAGAACTAAAACATTTTTAGAACTCGTTCACATGTGCTTTGAATGTGCAATTTATGCCATGGCTGCAAAGCATAGCATCCTAGCCATGACATGTGCACACCCCTATACACTGCCGTTCTTGCTCTGTGTTTGAGCTTTGGGGTGCACACCCTTATGCAATAGGCTGCGCACACCTATGGGTTGTTGGTTTAATGATTTGTTTAGACATAAGTTTGATTTTGTCAGTTATTTGTATGAAATTATGCCTGCAAGCTAAACTACAGAATATATTTAGCTAGCCAACTGAAGGTACAGTATTTCCCTTCTGCTTTGTTAAGTCACAACTCTTTTCTTTTTTAGGGGGTTGGACCAAAGACTAACAACTCCAGATTTTGAAAGAGTACAAAGTGAAGAGCAGTGGGATACCAACAGCACCATAAGCCAGACAACAAACTGAAAGAAGGTATTCTCCCAATGATCAATTATGAATGTTAAAGGGGTTGTAAAGGATTTTTTTTTTCATAATAAGCATCCTTTACCTGCAGACATTCCTCTTTTCACTTCCTCATTGTTCGTTTTTGCTCAGAAGTTGCTCTATTTCTTCTCTGTTCTGTTCACTTCCTGCTTGTCTGATTGTTACTCACCACCGTGAAGGGAGGCTTAACTCCGGTGGTCAGTGACGTGCTCGCCCCCTCCTGGGAACTACACCGGTGCGGCAGGACGCTCTCTACGTGTTAGAGACTTCAAGGAGGTGTGAATTACTAGGCGTGACGCAATGCATACTGGGAAATGTAGTTCTTACATGAACAAACGATGCAAATCAGGAAGTGAATGAGAGAACGGAGGTGATATAGATGAAGGAATTTAATAGGTATTTACTCGTTTTTTAACAGAATCATTACACTATTCTGTCTGTCTACCTTGCAGACATTAGTTTTAGCCAAAAAAATTCCTTTACAACTCCTTTAAACACCATAAAATAAATGTAATAAATAAAAAAAAGGAAAAATTAAGAGAATATATATTTAAGAACTAATTTTCATTTTTTTTACAGCAGATTAAAAAGCCTTCTGACAATAAAACTTTTTTTTTTTCTTTTTCAGGAGCTGAATTGACATTCCTTCTGAAGGAAAAAAAAGGCATTAGCAACTATGCCATGACCTGATTATTACATCAACAAGATTGACAAACTGACTTTTCATCCATTTCTGAAGTGAATCTGGAACTAGTATTTTTTCCAGCAAAACAGAAATGTGACTCGACCTCATTTTAATATTAACTTAATAAATTAAAGTTCACTTGTTCTTTTGGATTTTTATATATATGTTTTATTTATGTTTAATTGTGTATATAAACTCTCCACCCGGTTCACAGCTAGATTTCTGCAAACTGAAAAGTGACTTACTGTATTCTGTTATCTTGTGGGCATTTCATGTAAGCCCCCTGATTTACCATTCTTTTAGAATACCCCGCATTGCCTCTAAAATCTTTACTAGCACTAATCAGTTGTGAAATAGAGGATGCAAATATTATCTCTACTCGTCCGAGATAGCATCTAAAATTAAAGTTCTCTGGTGTGGATAGAAAAGCCAGCCTCCCTTATTTAGAAATGAATGCAGATCTGAAAAGAGAAGAGTGGACTAAGATTTTAATACCATGTACAGAATGATTGTATCTTTATACACGTAATGTCTTTTTGCAGCATTATTGCTGTATAGTGTACTGTGAAATGCTTATAAATATGCCCAATGGATGCCATTATCCAGCCACTTACCTATTGTCATTTAGTAGTCTCATTTTCTCACTGGATTTCCTTTGTGTAGTCTCTCTGAACTTTCATATTCCTTCCCGACTATGGTACTCTTGAGAGTAGTAATGATGTAGGTTCCATACATTATTAATACACATATATTGATTTACAAACATATACTGTACATTCCTCTCAACCATACTTGTACCTTACGTCTAAAAACATTGTTTACTACTATGTTTATGTGATGTGAATGTGCACCAAGGGTCATGTCAAAGTTTAATGAGACTTTCTTAAATGGCAGATGTACACCAATGTCCAGGTATGGAGCATTAGAAGAAACCTTTCTGGTTATTCCTGTAAAGGTGTCCGCCCCCTGGATGAACATGAATGGGTTCACTACAAAAGCTGTGCATAGCAACAGTTTTAATATTTGCTGATACATGTTCAAAAATACACACAGTAGCAAAGTTTATGTTTGAAAGGTGCTACAGATATGACTTGCCAGTCGAGATGTTGCTGAGCTTAAATCAGGGCCGTTTTTATGGGAGGGCAAAAGGGGCAGCTGCCCTGAGCCCCATCATTGTTGTGGGGCCCAAAGCAGCTGCCTCATACTTGACAACTATCCCAGTTTAAACTCCCTTGTCCCTTGAAGTTTTAGTCCTGAGCTGTGTCCCGATTTCTCAGTGGGAAGTTCTGTTACTAATGCTGTCCAGCTCTGCCCTATTGCCATGTACTGCAGTGCTAATTTTGTCGACTAAAACATTTTCATTGCCGAAATTAATACCATTTTAGTTGTCTAAAATACGACTAAAATGAAAACAATTGAGAGGACTAAAATACGACTAAAACTAAAATGGCATTTTTTTCCTTTTCCTTTTCCTTCAAACTTTTTATTGAATTTTTAAGAAAATAAAATTGACAAGTATTAGCAAAATATAATGAGCAAAATATAACAATTAGAGTAGCTTACAAATTGTACAAATAATCCAGCGTATCAATTGGGCAGTGAAAAGTGGGAATAAACACCATAGCCATGGGGGACAAGAAAATGTTTGCCTAGGGTCCAATCAATATTAAAGACGGCCCTGGCCTAAATGGCTGAGCCGTTCTTGTTCTATTGGAAACCTACAGGATTGTCAACACAGAAAATGACTTCATAATCATGTAGTTCCACTAGGGGGAACATTACACTAAACATATTGCCACCGCATAGTGGCAGAGCTGGTAATCATAGTTTAATCTCTCGCCGACTGCCCCACGTACACTGCGGGGTGGCAGCTCTTCTGCTCAAAATCACGTACGGGTACTTGATTTCACGCTCCTGCTGTGATTGGACAATCAGCGGGTCCGGCAGAACCGATTTCCACCAGGAGCCTCCAGATAGTTTCTGACAAAGGCAGAACGCCAGTCTGCCTATGTAAACAAAGCAGATCGCCATTCTTTGACATGAGAAGATAGAGATCCTGTGTTTCTGCTAAGCAGGAACATGGATCTATGTCTTCCGACAGTTAACCTCCCTGACGGTATTCCCGAGTCTGGCTCGGGGTGAAATTTCAGTACTAATAGCGGAAACCCCAAGCCAGACTCGGGATCGCATTGCAGTATCCAGGCAGGGCTACTTACCTTGTCCCCTGGATCCTGCAATGCCTCCCCGCTGTGTGAGTGAGCTGTCTCCTCGCTCGATTCACACAGTGCCCCGAGTGCCGCCGAGCTCCGTTCCCTGCGACGTTACGATGCAGGGGGGTGGAGATCGGCGCCAAATTCAAAAAAGTAAAAACACAATACATATACAGTATACATTAATCTTACAGATTACAGTACTGTATAAAATAATTTCACACCCCCTTTGTCCCTAGTGGTCTGTCCAGTGTCCTACATGCACTTTTATATTGTAAATACATTTTTTTCTGCCCGGAAACTGGAGATTGTCCATAGCAACCAAAAAGTGTCCCTTTATTTCAAAAGTGGTTTTAGAGCAGCTATAAAACAGTGATAATAAATTAGAATCACTGGCAGAATTGAGCGATAGTGATTTGTGGGGAAATTTGTCATCAGACACTGAAAGTAATGACAGCGACAATTCTGCAACTGAGCAAATTTCGGTGTTTTTGATTTGCTTACATTATTGAAAAATTGTTATTATATTATTATTTGTTATAATTATTTATAGTTATTTATTATAATTATAATTTATGATTTTGTGTTTCAAACTTTTTCATACCCGGGATGTCTCCTAGACTCTTGTTTGGACAGATTTAAGTGAGTTATTCCTAAGAATTACAGGCCTACAATATAAAAAGCCAAATTTCCATACAAAACAATTGTACCGCTTTCAGCACCTAAAATCTGTAATAATAATACCGCCAGGGAGGTTAAAGCACCCCCCACACAGTTAGAAAGCACTCCCTGGGGACACATTTAACCCTTTGATCAACCCTGATGTTAACCCTTTTCCTGCCAGTGTCATTAGTACAGGACATACATTGTATTTGTATGCATGCAATTGTCAGTTAAAGTAACACAGTGCTGTATCACAAAAATTGGCCTGGTCATGAAGGGGGGTAAACCTTTCGGAGCTGAAGTGGTTAATATATGCAAGTAGTTTTTTTCACCTATGTCTGTATAAATAGCATGCAAACAGTTTAGTTTTAAAATTTGTAACTACATAAAATCTATTTTGTCTCAAACCTAAGGGTCTAACTTGTTATACAGGTAGAAATTCCTACAGGTGCATTCTGCTATGTATTTTCTATTCCTGTGGAAGATTTAACATTTTGCAGAGCATACGGTAACAAACAATATATGCAGCTTGCTTTACCTCCGGGAGAACCCTTATATCTTTTACAGTGACCTTAAGGTGAACAGCTGTCCATTTAATTTTGTACATCGGCCATCTTATATTTTATAATGTAATTACACCCCCTTTCTAATTGTCTGTACTCCAAGATGAATGCATTTGGTTCAGTTAGTCTTTTCCTTCTAATAAATATTGCCCATACCCTATGCCAGTGGTTCTCAACCTTCCTAGTGCCGTGACCCCTAAAGGTAAAATAATTTTCCTATCGTGGGTTGTCGGCACAAGTAATTTGCGCCCCTAACTCACGGACATTTAGCGCTCCATGAGTCCCTTCCACACGTACAATATTATAACCCCTTATAGTACATTTTAGGATGTACCACTCTTTCTTTTTTTCTCCTTTCTTTAACTTTTATCTCTCTCTATCCTAATTTCTTGTTTGCTATCCCCATCCCTCTCTTGCCGTCTTTCTTGTTCTTTCTCTTTTTCTTTCTCTCCCTTTTTTTTGGTCCTCCCCCTCTTTTCCTCTCCCTTCCATGTATTCTCTATTTGTATTCCTTCTCTTACTCCCTGGTGGGCAGTATGGGATCAGTGGCAGTGCTGGCGGGGAGTTGGGATCAGTGGCAGTGCTGGCGGGGAGTTGGGATCAGTGGCAGTGCTGGTGGGCAGTATGGGATCAGTGGCAGTGCTGGCGGGGAGTTGGGATCAGTGGCAGTGCTGGCGGGGAGTTGGGATCAGTGGCAGTGCTGGCGGGGAGTTGGGATCAGCTCTTGATCAAGGTTATCTGTTGATCTGAGAACTGTAGTGGGGACTTTTTAAGGCAACTCTAATCACAGGTAGTGTTACTCACTGTGTCTCCGACTTTGTGGTTTTTCGTAGCAGTGACAACTATGCTGAAATCAGCAGATAGGGTCTCCTCCAGCCCCTCCCACTTCACATTCCTCACCAGTCAGCTGACCTCTAGTCCCTGCCCCCCACCTATGCCGTGAACTGAATGGGGGCGGCTGTGAAGAGGCTGAGTGGGCGGCCATGGACTTCAGGAACAGCCCAGGTTTTGGTGACCCCTGGCAAATCCTCATTTGACCCCCAAGGGGGTCCCGACCCCCAGGTTGAGAACCACTGCCCTATGCAATCTTTCCAACTACTTAAAGTACTTTTTTGAACTAGTGCCCCAAACTCAGCTGCAAATTCAAAATAATGACATAATAATAGTTGGTACAAGGGAAAAACATGCATCCTTTGTCTCTCTTAAAGCAAGTACAGTTGTGCTCAAAAGTTTGCATACCCTGGCAGAAATGTAGCAATTTTGGCATCAATGTTGAAAATATGACTGATCGTGCCAAATAAGAAAATAAATCCCATTAAGGCATTTATTATCACTTCGTTTTTTGGATCCTTTTTAAATATTAATGATAACAGAAATCAACCAAATTACCCTGATCAACAGATTACATACCCTGGAATGTTTGGCCTTGGTACAGATACACAAGGTGGCACACACAGGTTAACATGGCAATTACAGGTTAATTTCCCACATTTGCTGGTTTTTAAATCACAATTAGTGTCTGTGTATAAATGTTTCACATGGATGCACTAAGCAGGCTAGACACGGAGCCATGAGGAGGTAGAAAAGAACTGTCAAAAGACCTGCGTAACAAGGTAATGAAACTTTACAAAAATGGAAAAAAAATATAAAAAGATATCCAAAGCCTTGAATATGCCAGTCAGTACTGTTCAATCACTTAATAATAAGTGGAACATTTGGGGATCTCTTGATACCAAGCCAAGGTCAGGTAGATCAAGAAAGATTTCAGCCACAACTGCCATAGGAAGGAAGGCTGCCGCTCCAGGTGAGCACACTAGAACAATCAATGTCCACTCAGGAACCAATGGACAGCCGCACTCCAATTTCTTAAAAAAGACGTGCCCTTTATTGGGTAAAGGAAAAATGCACTACAAGTATCAGCACACAGTGGGAAAAACAGCTGATGCGTTTCGCATTGGATATCAATGCTTAGTCATAGCTACCACTAAGCATTGATATCCAATGCGAAACGCGTCAGCTGTGTTTCCCACTGTGTGCTGATACTTGTAGTGCATTTTTCCTTAACGCAATGTTAAGTATGGACGTCGGGCCAGCGTCGAATTTTCCGTCGTGTACGTCGTTTGCGTAAAACGTTTGCGAATAGGGCTTTGCGTAAATTACGTTCACGTCGTCTAGGCATTGAGCGGGCGTAATTTAATTTGAAAATTCAACAAAAAAAGCGTAATTTACGTGGGGTCAAGCTTATTTTACATAAAACATGCCCCCTCTGTTCATCATTTGAATTGCGCGCCCTTACGCCGGGAGATTTACGCTACACCGCCGTAACTTTAGAGGCAAGTGCTTTGTGAATACAGCACTTGCCTCTCAAAGTAGCGGCGGCGTAGCGTAACTACGATACGCTACGCCTGCCTAAAATTACGATGCGCTACGTGGATCTGGCCCTATTTCTTCATCAATTTAGGTCAATATGTTTTCTGTTACATATTTTTGGTAAAAACAAATCTGCCTGTGTACCAAAGCGTCGGCAGGTGCTGGCAGATATCAGGTCCACTGTACTCACCGATCAGCTCCCTATGTGTCTAATCGCAGCAGGATTGGTCCGGCACTGTGTCCCGTGCGCCGCAGAGCTGCCTTGCCGCCTAAGGTTGCCACCTCATCCCTTTAAACCCGAACACATATTCAATATACAGGTTCTGTGGCTGATTAAGGTGGTAATTAAACTCACTTGGTGCCTTATTTGCATAAAATTTCCCCCGGAACCTGTGTAATTCATATGTGTTTGGGTTTAAAGGGATGAGGTGGCAACCCTATTGCCGCTGTATAAATACACTATACTAAATCAGGTAAAGGTTTATTGAGATGTCACAAATTTGTACAACCAGGCATTAAGGGCCTGATTCCCAAAAGAGATACGCAGACTTAACTCATGTTTTCTAAATTTACACGGCGCGTATATTTGCGCACGATCTTCAAAACGAGTTAAGCCCAGATTTCCGTATTTTCAGCCGTACCTAAATTAGTTACACCTGCGCATCCCCGGGCGCAAATTACGCTAGCCTCGCCGCTGTTTTTGATAGGCAAAGATGCAAATGAGGGAGTTAGGGCGATTCTCAAATTTAAGTGTGTGCGCCGTATTTTCCGCCCTGTGCGCACCTGTTAGTTTCCCTGACTAAATTTCCACATTATAAAACCAGCCCTAATTTTACACATGCTGTGGAAGGGTTTGCTGTAGGTAGTGACTAGAGCTTAGAGCTATAGTTGAGAAGGATCTTTGTTGAAAAATGCCAGGGCCAGCTATGATTCTGACGGCACATGCCGCCATACAGGCACAAAGGAGGAGGAGGGCACAGAGGAGGAGGATGAGGGCACAGGCGAGAGTGTATCGGCCACGGCGTGATCTTTTACAAATGCCAGATTATGAGGTGTATGGCAACTACAGGTTCGATAGGGAAGCCATCCTGGAGATCACCCAACTTCTTCATGAGGATCTTATCACCCCAACCAGACGCTCCCATGCCCTGACACCTCTTCATAAAGTGATGGCAACCCTCCATTTTGTATCCAGTGGCTCATTCCAGCGTGCATCTGGAGGTCTGGCTGGGTGCAGTCGACAATGAGCAGATGTGTCCATCAGGTGGTCCCTGCCATACTGCGGCGCATGACCAACCAGTTTGTGATGCCCACCCAGGAGGAGCAGCGTCTGCAAGCCATGACAGACTTCTACAGCATTGCTGGCTTCCCAAGGACCATCGGGGCGATAGACTGCACCCATGTGGCACTACAGCCCCCCCATGAAACTGAACACCTGTTCAGAAACAGGAAAGGCTGGCATTCGATCAACGTGCAGATGATCGTAGATGCCCATGGCCTTATCTGGCACGTTTGTGCCAAGTTTCCAGGGTCGTGCCACGACAGTTACATTCTCCGGCAGACCAAGATCTACCAAGACTTGGAGCAGAATGTGTATGGAGACAGCTGGCTGATTGGTGAGTGACATTGGTGTCAGGTATGCCCCCCCCATGATGCAGACATCACAAGGGGCACATGCATGACTAATATCCTCCTGTCTTTTCCCTTACAGGTGACTCTGGATATGCCTTGGGACCCCACCTGATGACCCCCTTTAGGAACCCCCAAACACCCGGAGAACGCAAATTCAATGAGGTGCACATCCAGACCCGGTCAATTGTAGAGCGGACATTTGGCATTCTCAAGTCGAGATTCAGATGCCTTGACAAGACTGGGGGTACACTCTTGTATTCCCCAGACTTTTTCTGCCAAATTATTGGGGCCTGTTGCATCCTCCATAATTTTGCTCTAAAAAGGGGCCTGCATGTTGAGTTATGTCCTGATCTAACCCCCCACCCAGGCAATCCCCCCCCCCAAACCCCTCTACCCGGTCTGCTGAGGGCCAGGCAATAAGGAGACAACTGGCTGAAGGCATCTTTGCGCAGTAAATGGACCCTAATTATCTATATTTTTTTGCATTTGCCCAGAAAAAATCACAGAGATTATGTGACCTTTAAATTTTTTCTTTGTACATAAAATGCACATTACTTATATGACAATGAGAATGTTTTTTTTGGTACAAAACGCACAATAATTATCTCACAATGAGAATGCATGAATGCACGTCACTGTGGTCCCTAGCACAAACACATCACATGCACATCGAATTGGATTAGATCCAAGTACCCCCCCCCCTTTGGTACTTGGGAGCAGTAACGCCCCGCCACGGCTCCAATTATGTCACTGTGCATTCATACACCATTCAGGAACCTAGGATGACTTCTCCCTGGTCCTGGGGATCCCTACTCCACCAAAACTGAGGGTGACACCCTTATGTTTTCAGGAATGCCACCCCCCCACATTCACACATCATTCACACACATAAACCAAATCATAAGTACAGTATAAAAAAAAAAAAATCAAAAGTACCCCTGCAACTTAAGGATGTTGCCGAGTGCTCCTTCTGGGCTGCCCACGGGCACGGGCACGGCCACGGGGACGGCCAAGGCCGACTGGGGGATCTTCACGGGGGGTCTGTGCAGGGGAGGGAGTATTTTCATGGGGGGGGTCTGTGCAGGGGAGGGAGTATTTTCATGGGGGGGGTCTGTGCAGGGGAAGAAGGAGCCTCCCCTGGTGTCTGTCCTCCTGCTGGCCTTCCCTCCAAGGCAACGGCTATCCTTGTCAGACAGGAAGTAATGTCAGCCGTATTAGCCTGGCCAGCCCGGGTATTGGCCTGCACAGCCCGGGTATTGGCCTGCACAGCCTGGGTGAGGGCAGTCACCTCCTGGGCCACGCCTGTTGTTGCGTTTTTCAGGTCCCACAAACACGTGATGACCCCCACTGAGTTGGTGGCCACCTCACCCAGTGACTCCCTCATTGCACCCAGGCTGTGCTCCACCTTGGTCATTGATTTTTTTAATTCAGCCAGACTGCGGGTCTGCCGGACATTGTCCCTCAACAGACTGACCGGCAGACGCACAAACCCCCCCCTGGTTTCCGGGGTCGGCCTCCTACTTGCCCCTGAGGCTTGTGGCCTTGGAGGAGGGGTTGGAGTGAGCCATGGGTGCTGCTGCATGTTGGAGGAGGGTTGGGAGGGGCCACCCATGATGGTGGCCTGACTGCTGGGAGCCTCTGGGGTACCCTCAGGGGATGACTCAAAGGTCATATCTTGGCCCATCATGATTTGCTGCCCAATCTCAATATTGTCATCTTCCTCCCCCTCATCCTCCTCCCACTCAACATCCAAATTAGGGGAGTTGTAGGCACTCCCCTCCCATGGCGAATCCTGCCCTTCTTGGGACTCTGCATCAGCCTGTCTTGGGGGTGGTGCAGCAGCCTGCCCTGATGGGCCAGCAACCTCCTGCCTTGATGGGCCAGCACCCTCCTGCCCTGATGGGGCTGCCACCTCCTGCCCTGATGGGGCTGCCACCTCCTGACCTGATGGGGCTGCCACCTCCTGACCTGATGGGGCTGCCACCTCCTGGGCTGATGGGGCTGCCACCTCCTGGGCTGATGACCCAGCAACCTCCTGGGCTGATGGGGCTGCAACCTCCTGGCCATCTGGGGAGGACACAAAACAATCACAGGTTGGTGGATCCACACACTTGGCACATCTTCCCTTCCCCCACCCACACATGCTAATCACCAGATAGAAATTCCAAAAAATGACCTGTCCTCATAAGAGGATCATTGTCAAAGCCAGGCAGGCCCACCACCTGCTGTGGGTGGAAACACTGGGCCACTGCCCATTCCTCCTCACTCATCCTGACTGGGCAGGGTCCCCCTCCTCCAGTGCCCCTGGTATGGGCATGCAGCGTTGCCAGCTTGTTCCGGGACACGCTCCTCAAGTCATTGATCTTTTTTTGAACTCCAGCGATGGTCCTGGTCTCCCCCCCCCCCCCCCCCCGCCGCATTGATCCGATCGGTGATATTTTTAAGGATCTCCTTCCTCCTGGCCGGGGTGGTGTTGTGGCTCTCAGGGCCATGGAGAAATCACCCATATTTAATGACGCCCTGAGCAAGTATATGCTTCTCTGCCAGTGTAAAATTTAGCTTCCTGCGCTTGGGAGCCATGACAGACAACACCCAGCAACAGGGAACTCACCCAAAAAACAAACAACAATACACACACACAACAAAGAAAATAAAAACCAGCCAAAAAAAAACAAAAACAGACAGCTACTATAAATTCAAAAACAAACAGGCAAAAAAGGGAAACAAAAAACAATCACACACCAAAAAAGACACACTTAGCAAAAACAAACAGGCAAAAAAGGGAAACAAAAAACAATCACACACCAAAAAAGACACACTTAGCAAAAACAAACAGGCAAACAATCAAAACAAAGAACAAATTATCAAAAACAAACACCAACTATACCCTCCAACTCCACAAAAACTTTTCTCACAAACAAATCTTACCAACAAACACTGACAAACGTTCAAAGCAGAAGCAACTTGCTTTAGGAAGGGAACACAGGGAAATACTTTTGCAATAGAAGTGTGTTTGACTGGGGCTATTTAGGCACAGGGCGATCCTCAAACTAAGTACGCTTGGCCTTTTACCTATCTCACTGATTGCGATGACCAAAGTTCTGCACATGCGCAGTGAGGTCCAGATTCGTGCGCGCATGCGCAGTACGGACGGCCCTTCATTTGCATGGGGTCACGGCTCATTACAATAAAGCACGCCCACTTCATTCCCACTTGCCATAACCACGCCTTACGCATTGGAACTTAGGTTAAGGATGGCGCAATTTTGTGCGTAAATGCGCTGTGGATACGGTACTTACGACACCAACTTAGGGCGCCGTAACTTAAATGACATAAGTTAGATAATCCTAAATTTGCACAGCTCTTTGGGAATCAGGCCCTAAAAGTTCACATCAGGGATCAATTCAGCATACCAGTATTGTAACGTCACGGGAATGCTTTAAGCACCCTTTAGAGCTGTATCTAGGGCTGTGCATAAACAGGACACTAGAGCCACCATAACAAAGCAGGTAGACAAGCATTAAGTAAACCCATCTATTTGATAGTTTAAAAAAACAGTTAACATTCCCGGCATGCCGGAAATGCTAGATGTCACATTTGCTTGTGCTCTCAACCAAACTGTCAAATCATCCAATGGCTGGTTTCATAACTGATCACATGTGCAGCATCGTGGCAGTTGCAGATTAAACAGAGGCCAAGATGGCAGCTTCCTTGGCTGAAAACAATAGGAGGGTTTACTTCCACTTTAAACATTTTTATTTAGTTTTAGACAGGGTTGCCATTGTCACTGAGACAGAAAGAGATGAGAATGACAACATTTTATAGCTATCACTAGAACAAGAGGCGAGGGAAATCTACCCAAAGGGATACATGTTCTACTGTTCAACTGACTCACTCTCACTTTGGAGAGATCTCATCCTCACTTCCTCCTGCACCTCTGGGAAATCTCCATAACAGGATAAAAGGAGTAACAAGAGATTTCCCCTTCCCTATTTTGTTCAAAAACAAAATATAATGTATGTATAGCACAACCTTTTAACCACTTCAGCCCCAGAAGAATTGGCTGCTCAATGGCCAGAGCATTTTTTTCTATTCGGCAATGCGCCGCTTTAACTGACAATTGTGCAGTCGCATGACGTTTTACCCAAACAAAATTGACGTCCTTTTTTTCCCACAAATAGAGCTTTCTAGCCAAAATTGATGGGCACAGTGGCGACAATTGATGTCATGGCACAGTGGTGACAATTGATGGCATGGCACAGTGGCGACAATTGATGGCAATTGCACAGTGGTGACAATTGATGGCATGGCACAGTGGCGACAATTGATGGGCACAGTGGCTGCGTTTGATGGCATGGCACAGTGGCGACAATTGATGGCACAGTGGCAACAATTGATGGCATAGTGGTGACAATTGATGTCATGGCACAGTGGCGACAATTGATGGCAATTGCACAGTGGCGACAGTTGATGGGCACAGTGGCTGCGTTTGATGGCATGACACAGTGGTGACAATTGATGGGCACAGTGGCAACAATTGATTGCACAGTGGCAACAATTGGTGGCACAGTGGCGAAAATGTATGGCACAGTGGCGACAATTGATGGCACGGCACAGTGGCGACAATTGATGGCACGGCACAATGGTGACAATTGATGGCACGGCACAGTGGCGACAATTGATGGCACGGAAAAGTGTCGACAATTGATGGCATTGCAAAGTGGCGACAATTAATGGCACAGTGGCAACAATTGATGGGTACAGTGGCTGCATTTGATGGCACAGTGGCGGTAATTGACGGGCACAGTAGCTGCATTTGATGGGCACAGTGAGGCTGCAATTGTTTTGGTTTTTTTCGTATGTTTGCGCCCTTCAAAATTTTTGAGCACCAGCCGCCACTGGGAGGGAACATTTTTAAGAATAGTTAGACTAAGACTCCGTTCACATATATGCGATCCGGTTTTGTTGCAGAATCTGGTGCGGTTTACATTTACTGGTTCAGGTGCGACAAATTTGAGCAAATTTGACCTTGAAATCGCACCTGAACCGGACTGAAAAACGTACAGGACCCTTTTAAAATTTGCATCGCAACCGCCACGCATATATGTCAACTGGCTCCATTGACACAAGAGGTCCATGCTGCTCCCAGGTGAGCCAGCTCCAACAGTATGATCTTCTCACTGCAGGGTGCTCGCCCAGTCGCAGCTGAAGCAATAATGAAAGGAAAGTTCAGATGGCTGCACACTAAATTGAGATCCAATTGCCTTTATTCACTTAAAACCATGAAGAACATGGGGAGCACTACATGTACAAGCAAGGGAGGCACGGCTTACATGTTTCACACATGAATTGTGCTTTATCAAAGCCCCATTGAAAGCTGGTCCTGTTCAGTATGTGAACGGAGCCGTAGGCTTTTCTTCCACTTTAAGCTAGTTTTATTTACGTTTTTTCATATTGTGCTTCCTGAGACAGATTTTTAAACTATCGTGTCAAATGCATTAGCAAGTCCAGATATAATAGATACACAGCCAATGTTTTGTCTAATACTCAATTTTTCTCTTCATAACTTATGAGAAACAGGTTGGGCTGTGTTTTCTTTTATTAGCTTATTAGGGCTCTTTCAGCACCTCTGGCTTTGGGATGCAGCTGAATGTTTTCTACATAGCAGTGAGATCTGCCAAAGAGGCGCTTGGATTGTAGCCACTGAGCATTATTTGATTGTTACACTGTCATATGCTGGCTAATTAATGACGAATTACCATGAGAGAGTGAAAATGAGGACAGACAGCAGCAGCTGGCTGAGGGAAATACATAGTGGTGGAGCTGAACAGTGGAAGCTTTCAAAGGTATGTACCGGTATGTACAAAAACTGACAAAAGTCTGCATATCATACATAACTGCATTAATAAATATTTATTGTAGCGTTTAGTCATTTTTAACCTTTTATGATGTAGAATAACTCTCCACTTTCCACATTAATGACCATCAGGGTCACTACACTCTTTTGATGGGATGCATAAGGCAGCTACAACCTTAAAGCATATTTCCACTTTGAAAACTCCAATATACAGTATGTTTGTTATGTGTTCCCATTTGAACAGCAGGTCTAAACAAATAAAAAAATCTTAATATAAAAAAATCTTAATTTTCAGAGGTTTATCATGAGCAGGTGTAATAGTTAACTGACAATCTTTTTTTAACCACTTCAATATATGGCATTTTGACCCCCTTCCTGCCCAGGCCAATTTTCAGTTTTCAGTGCTGTAGCATTTTAAATGACAATTGCGCAGTCATACAACACTGTACCCATATGACATTTTTTCCCCACAAATAGAGCTTTCTTTTGGTGGTATTTGATCACCTCTGCTGTTTTTATTTTTTGCGCTATAAACAAAAGAAGAGCGACAAGTTTGAAAAAAAACACAATATTTTTTACTTTTTGCTATAATAAATATTCCAATATTTTTTATATTTTTTTTTCAGTTTAGGCATGAGGGGGGACATTAACATATATACAGTGCCTTGAAATAAAATGCATACCTCTTGAAATTTTCCACATTTTGTCAGGTTACAACCAAAAATGTAAATATATGATTTTATGTCATAGACCAACACAAAGTGGCACATAATTGTGAAGTTGAAGGAAAATTATAAATAATTTTTATTTATTTTTTTACAAATAAATATCTGAAAAGTGTGGCATGCAGTTGTATTCAGCCCCCCTTTACTCTGATACCCCTAACTAAAATCTAGTGGAACCTAGATTGCCTTCAGAAGTCTTCAGGAGTGCACCTGTATGTGATTGAATCTATTTTAATTTAATTTATAAATACAGCTGTTCTGTGAAGCCCTCAGAGGTTTGGTAGAGACCCTGAGGCCGGGTTCACACTTGTGCAACACAACAATAGTACTACTTTTGATCCGACTTTGCCCTGTGACTTGAAGCTGCCATACGTCCGACTTTCAATGAACAGGGATCCGACTTGGATCCCTGCCAATACCAGGCACTGTGTTTGGTATGAATCTTGAGGGGGAACTCCACGCCAAAAAAAAATAAAAAAAGGGGCATGGGTACCCCCTCCAAGAGCATACCAGGCCCTTGGGTCTGGTACGGATTTAAAGGGGAACCCCCGATGCCGAAAAACGGCGTGGGGGTCCCCCCAAAATTCACACCAGACCCTTATCCGAGCACGCAGCCCGGCCAGTCAGGAAAAGGGGTGGGGATGAGCTATTAGTCGTGCACGCCACAAATCTAGCCTTTATGGAAGAGTGGCAAGAAGAAAGTCAATGTTAAATGAAAGTCATAAGAAGTCCCATTTGCAGCTTGTTAGAAGCCATGTGAGGGACACAGCAAATGTGTCGAAGAAGGTTCTCTACTCAGATGAGACCAAAATAGAATTTAAAAGCAAAACACTATGTGTGGTGGAAAACTAACACTGCACATCACCCTAAAAACACCATCCTCACCATGAAACATGGTGGTGGCAGCATCATGTTGTAGGGATGCTTTTGTTCAGCAGGGACAGAGAAGCTGGTCAGAGTTGATGGGAAGATGGATGGAGTCAAATACAGGGCAATCTTAGAGGAAAACCTGTTTTCGGAATTTCCGACAACAAATGTTCAATGGGAGCTTTTCCTTGTGTAGGCCCCATCAGACATTTTCTGTCGAAATTTCCGACAACAAAAAAATTGAGAGCTGGTTCCCAAATTTTCCGACAACAAAATCTGTTCTCGTAAATTCTGATTGTGTGTGGACAATTCCAATACACAAAATTCCACGCATGCTCTAAATCAAGTACGAGGAGCTGCGGTGGCTCAACGCGATTGGCACTGCGCTGACAAGCCATTCACCTCTGCAGCTAGGGGTTCGGATCCCGGTCTCGGCTACATGTGAATTGAGTTTGGTGGTCTCAGCCCGGCTCCCGGTGGGTGTGCTATGCGAGGTAAGCCTGCGCTTAGTACGCCCACCCCCCTCCCACAAAAACCACCACACTTACACGCACTCAAAATTGGGTTTACATCACGCACTTTGACCACGCGGTCTCTAAAAAGAGAGGCGAAGGACTAACGGGGCTGGTTGAGCAGGCTAATCCTCTCACTCCCTTATAGGGAGTCCCTCTGCCCCGTTGGGCTTCAAAGCGGAGCAGGTAGGGTGGGCTGTGTGGGAGGACCCCCTCACACACCTGCCATTGCCACCCGGGGCATGGAGAAAGGTGGCAGATTGCCTCTGGGGGAGGCCTGCCTACTCCTAACTCCTGCAGTCCGGCTCCTCTCTCGAGTACACGCACAAAATACACTTTAAAAAAATAAAAAAAATAAATCAAGTACGAGACGGAAGCGATCAGTCTGGAAAAACTAGCGTTCGTAATGGAGATAGCACATTCGTCACGCTGTAACGGACTGCACAAGGCTGAAAAATCGTGAATCGTCTCTCACCAGACTTCTACTGGTATTGATATTCCCTTTAATAGTGCCGTCGTACGTGTTGTACGTGACCGCGTTCTTGGTGATCGGAATTTCCGACAACATTTGTGCGACCGTGTGTATAAGGCAAGTTTGAGCCAACATCCGTTGGAAAAAAAATCACGGTTTTGTTGTCGGAATGTCCGATCGTCTGTACGTGGCATTAGAGTCTGAAAAAGACTTGAGACTGGGCCAGAGGTTCACCTTGCAGCAGGACAACGACCATAAACATACAGCTAGAGCTACAATGGAATGGTTTAGATCAAAGCATGTGTTAGAATGGCCCAGTCAAAGTCCAGACCTAAATTCAATTGAGAATCTGTGGCAAGAATTGCTGTTCACAGACACTCTCCATCCAATCTGACAGGGCTTGAGCTATTTTGCAAAGAAGAATGAGCAACAAATAAACTCTCTAGATGTGCAAAGCTGGTAGAAACATACCCAAAAAGACTTGCAGCTGACTCAGGGGGGCTGAATACAAATGTACGCCAAATTTTTCAGAAATGTATTCCTCTTTGGCCTCGTATACACGGGCAAACATGTACGATGAAAATGGTCCACCGTTTTCAGCGTACATGCCCGCCCGGAGATTTCGGTATGATGGCTGTACACACCATCATACAGAAATCCGTGCGTACACGATACGCGGTGACGAGGCCGCGCCGTCGCCGCGACGATGACGCGGCCCTGGAAGTTCAATGCTTCCACGCATGCGTCAAAGTCATTCGAAGCAATGCGAGGGATGGCGGCCGCTCGGACATGTACGGTAAGTCTGTACAGACGACCGAACATGTCTGACGGGCAGGATTCCAGCGGGCATGTTTCTAAGCAAGTTTAGAAACATTTGCGAAAACGGACTGGCGGACAAATGTACGCCGGAATCCTGTCCGATCGGCCGTACACACGACCGAACATGTCTGCTGAAACTGGTCCGCGCACCAGTTTCAGCAGACATGTTCGGTCGTGTGTACGGGGCCTTAAAGGTATAAAACCTTCTGAGTACAACTCGTCCCCCCCTATACTTATCTAACCCTGATCTTGATCCAGTGATGTGCTTTCTCAGCTCTCTCTCTCCTTA
This sequence comes from Rana temporaria, assembly GCF_905171775.1. Taxonomy (NCBI): domain Eukaryota; kingdom Metazoa; phylum Chordata; class Amphibia; order Anura; family Ranidae; genus Rana; species Rana temporaria. Next base: position 369,421,570 of record NC_053490.1, read on the forward strand.
TAGGCTCATTGGCTCCCTCTGCTGTCAATCACAGCCAGTGCTGATGGAGCATGGGGCAGGGTCAAGATGCACTTTTTTGCCGAGGAAACCGGTCGTGTGTACGTTTTCGTCAAGGAAACTGTCGAGAAACTCGACAAGCCAAAAAGAGAGCAAGTTCTCTATTTCCTCGATGGGAATGGAGAAACTTGCCTTGTTGAGTTCCTCGACAGCCTAACAAGGAACTCGACGAGGAAAAGATGTGTTTCGCCCGTCGAGTTCCTCGGTCGTGTGCACGAGGCTTCAGACTCTTATCATGTGCTTAAAAAAAGAAATATTGAAATCAATTCATCTGGCGCCTTGCATGTGGATTAGGGATATAAATAAATGGTGATTCTGCGCAACATATCACACTAATGGAATAGTGATATCACATAAACAAGATAAATGTAAGAGCTGACAAATAATCAGCATATAGTATTAAATGCAAAGAGAATAGTGAGTCCAAATATAAATATATATATACTCAAATAGTGAATAGTGAGTCCAAAATATATAATACTCATAAGGCGAATGTGCAAAAATATATAAAGAATATTGTGCAAAAAAAACGGAATGGAAGTTCAATCCCAATAGTAAACACAAATCAGCTGTCAGGGCAGATATTCTGAATGCACTGGATGAAGGTGAGCACCAGCTCTATGGTGTGAGTGCACGGCCGTGCGATAGAAGATAAACCAGATCCCTGGCTGAGCTCCCGGGACTCTTACCTCTCAGCCCTCCTAAATGGGCATTGATGTACAGGTCACTCGCAGCCTTCTATGGGTGGTCCCTGATGTTTCCTCTCTTGATCTGATGGATCCTTCCTTAATTGGGACAGATGCTCCTCGAAACCAGATGGATGATGTGGGTTATAAGAGAGAGAGAGAGGGGACTCCCATAGTGAGGTAACGTTTGGTGCAGGTAAAATATGTTTATTGAGGAAAAACCTGCACTTACATTAAAAGAAAAATAAAAGTGCAACGAGGAAACAAACAAGCGGCGTTTGAATCGCCAGCTTACGTCACTCCGGGTGTACGTCCTCCAATTCCAAAAGGAATTGGAGGACGTACACCCGGAGTGACGTAAGCTGGCGATTCAAACGCCGCTTGTTTGTTTCCTCGTTGCACTTTTATTTTTCTTTTAATGTAAGTGCAGGTTTTTCCTCAATAAACATATTTTACCTGCACCAAACGTTACCTCACTATGGGAGTCCCCTCTCTCTCTCTCTTATAACCCACATCATCCATCTGGTTTCGAGGAGCATCTGTCCCAATTAAGGAAGGATCCATCAGATCAAGAGAGGAAACATCAGGGACCACCCATAGAAGGCTGCGAGTGACCTGTACATCAATGCCCATTTAGGAGGGCTGAGAGGTAAGAGTCCCGGGAGCTCAGCCAGGGATCTGGTTTATCTTCTATCGCACGGCCGTGCACTCACACCATAGAGCTGGTGCTCACCTTCATCCAGTGCATTCAGAATATCTGCCCTGACAGCTGATTTGTGTTTACTATTGGGATTGAACTTCCATTCCGTTTTTTTTTGCACAATATTCTTTATATATTTTTGCACATTCGCCTTATGAGTATTATATATTTTGGACTCACTATTCACTATTTGAGTATATATATATTTATATTTGGACTCACTATTCTCTTTGCATTTAATACTATATGCTGATTATTTGTCAGCTCTTACATTTATCTTGTTTATGTGATATCACTATTCCATTAGTGTGATATGTTGCGCAGAATCACCATTTATTTATATTCCTGTTTTATGTCATGTAAACATAATTAGGTTTTGCTGCACTATATATTTTTGGTGGATTCACTCATTTAGGATCCATTTTAGCGCAAAAGCACTTTTCACTTTATCCAATGTGGATTAGGGGCCGAGCACATGGATTAGGGGGCAGTGCCCCTAATGGAGCGGCCACCACTGGTCTTCACCTACATTACTTGGGTGGCAGGGCAATCGATAGTTTAAAGAAGATATCGGGAAAAAAATTAATTTGGATGCAGCTCACATGATGTGACAAGGACACTACAACTCTGGCAAGGTAAAAAAATATTTCTGTAATGCTAAAAATATTCTTAGCTTAAAATAAAAAACAAAATTTTTGCAGCCAGCACATCTAGGGACTGTAAATTGCAATATATTACGCTTCTTTTGGGTTTAGATATCGGTTAAGCAGAAAAGCAACTGCGTGTACTGGGTTCTGAGTCTTCCTGAATCCTAGAGCATGCGTGTCCCAGTATTTGGGTTTGTTCTCATGGACGACCAGGGAGCAGTAAGCGCAAGCGGGGTTTTACTGCCCCCTGTGGTAGCAAGGGATAAGGTAGTGTTATCCTAGACATAATAATCATTTAACCATCTTAGTGTGGTGGGGACTACTGTAAGGATAATTTTTGTTTTCCCTGGAGTTCAGCTTTAACTAACTGTTAAATTGTTAATCTAATACTTGCGGGTATCCACTGTTTTCAAGCATTTAGCCTGTGTCCCAGGAATTTCTGGCTGTAGCCTGAACTGTGTTACTGTGGTTTGATGTGCCTAATCTTAGGGTGGACACATGCCTCATTGATTCACTCTGTTCACCTGGCAATATCAGAGCAGGCTGTCCCCTTTATTTATAACAGCAGGTCCATATCTGTATTGTTTATACAAATTTCATTGAAGACAGCTGTGCTCTGTCCTCTACCTGTCTGCATGCAGAGGCATTGTCTTCTGTTATGCTGGGTTCAAATTGTTGCTGTTCTTTATCCATTAAATATAAGATGAGCAGAACCCTGTTTAAAATTTAACTTTCTAAATGTCCCTCTGTTCACAGAGACGAATAGCGATCTACGTCACTTTTCTAACACAGCGATACCTAACAATCCTGATTCCGTCCGAGTCCTTCCTGAAGGATTGTTGTTAATGTTGAGTTCCCTTCCAACCTTAGGAGGGGGTGATTGCATTAACTGTTTTAACTCATTTAATTAAAACAGAAGAAATCGCTATGTAGCGCCCCCTTACTTTCAGTATGGGCGCTATGCTAAAGTTAGTGGGAGAATGGGAGAGTTATTTTGCTCCCATTCCTAATTTGTTACATTTGGGCTGCTGTCATTCCTGAACTGTCCTGTGGGTCAGTCTGCACTCCAGGGGTGCCGATCCCACCCCTGGGTAACAGTTGGTGCTAGAGGGGTTCTGGCAGAGCCCCTTTTCCCCAGCAGCCAATTAGAGGAGTTTTCCCTCGCGGGGCATGCTGGGGGAGAGTATATCTTTGGCAGACGCCATTTTCTTTGGTTCTTCGCGGATTCCAGGTTCCAGGTGCGGTACCCACCTTTAGGGTGTGCGCATCCAACGGACCCCGGCGACATTGGCCTACCAGGCCGGGGTCACATACTACGCGGAGCTCCATGTTGCTGAGTCCCAGTAACTTGCTGGGTCCCCATCTTTATTGAAGAGATCCCCAGCTGTGTGCTGTGCAGTGGAGGGTCGGCTCAAGGAAATCCTGGAGGCAGGTTATCCGAGGGGCTTGAACGAACCATCCGGGATCCGGTGACCGGGATGTTGACAGGTACACTTCAACTGTCACCCGGTGACCCTAACCTAATCTACTAGGAGGATTCGCTCAATCCATTTAGCTCATCCAAGTACTAGGCCTGTGGCAGAGGTCCGTAGAGCCAGGTCTATGGCAGAGACCTGTTCCTCCCAGCAACCATAAAGTGGTTCTCCGGCTGCCAGGCTTGTGGCAGGAGTTTGTCCTAAGGGACTTCGCCCACTACTGGGAGCAGGATTCCTCTTTTCATATCCAGGCCTGATACTGCAATGTTCTCTCTCTCTTCATCAACCTTTTCTCTTTACCTCATGTTGATGATGGTCGTGTTGGCCCAGGAAATAAAGCATTCGGAAAATCTAATTCGCTGATTGGACATTCGTTTACTGCTCTACTCACTACAATCACCCTAGACAACGATAAGAGGTAACTTAATACGCCGATCCCAAAACAACCAGCGGCCCCTGAGGGGGTATCGCTACATCTATTTTTTTTAATCAAAGCTATGTCCCACTTTAACATATGAGGTTTTCACTATTTCCTTTCCTAGCACAATGGCTGGACTCGCTTCTCAACATCCCACAGCTGGACAAGTTATTTCTTGCCTTTTCCCCAAGACCCTACTGTCAAGCAGTTGTAAACCATTTCTTGATTATGTTGACCAGATGACCCTCACACTGAACATGTGGTATGCAGCACTGGTTGTTACCATTACACCCCGGTAACCATTTTTCTGTTGAGATCTGCAGGGCTTTCTGGCTTACATGCTGATAGGTGGGGCAGTAAAAGGGCCTTGTTACGCCTACCCTTCATGGGAGACCACTTTTTGGTTTCTTTGATGGACAAACGTATTATTATTATATGCGGTAAGTGTACTACCTTAACCCAACTATACAAAACGTGGCGCAGGTCAGTGCATTTCTATCCTGCATTACACATTTCTTTAGTTCTGTTTCCTGAACCTAAAAGCCTTCTTCTAACCTCTCAGATTCTGCACTCCACTGGCAAACCAAAGGATCAATAGTTGCAAAAAAATCCACCTCTATGTGTAGCCAGCCCCCCCCCCCCCCACACACACACACACTGCAGGGACTATATGTTTGTTTAGACCAGGGATCCTCAAACTACGGCCCTCCAGCTGTTGTAGAACTACACATCCCATGAGGCATTGTAAAACTCTGACATTCACAGACATGACTTGGCATGATGGGAATTGTAGTTCCTGAACAACTGGAGGGCCATAGTTTGAAGACCCATGGTTTAGACTATGGGTGCATGAATAAGGAGTAGTACTTACCTTATTCCATGTTCCAGACCTGTTCCAGGTCCAGCCAGTGCACCTCAAGATGTTCCCCTGCTAGGCCTGCCCCCTCCATCTTAACTGAATGATAGGCTTCGCCTCCTGGGGTATATGAGGTGTAAATACCAAAGGAAAGGCCATTTGCCATTTGCTTAGGCCACAAGTGTCAAACACATGGCCCGTCGGCTGAATCCAGCCTCCCAGTCCATTTCATAAGGTTCTCCACCCAGGTTTTTTTTTCATCAGGGACATGGTGGAACTCTGTTATGCCACCTCAGGCTCTCAATCACCAATCTGCACTCATCCCTCTCACTTGTAAACACAGAAGCATTCTGTGTTTAGAAGGACAGCTTTCCTCTCGGAGGCTCTGACAGATCTCTTCCTGCTCTGCGCTCACAGCTGGAACATGGGTGATGCAGATGCAGGTGCAGTTTGGCATGGGGCATCACGTAGTAAGCTGTATTGTGATCCTCATCTGGAATTGGGTATCACATGGTAAGCTGCACTGTGATGTTCATAGGTGCCTTGGTGCACTGATACCAACCAATGTGAGAGAGGCAGAGCCATCTACACTGACGGGAGGCACTAGATCCAGGCAGGGTAGGTGAGATGCAAGGAAGCTTTTGGGAGTGAGGGGGAGAGATGAGGGCTGTGGAGGGAGATGTGTGTAGAGGTAGGGGATGGGAAAGAGTGGCGTAGAGATAGGGGATGAGAAAGAGTGGTTCAGTGGTCAGAGCTGAGGAGGGGTGGAAGTGAGATGTGGACAGCCTGTAAAAGACAGCTGAACCCCACACACTGTGTATAGCACTCTGTATATAACACACCCCTAAACCCTGCACTCAGTAACAGAGCACTCCTCATCCCTGCAGTTTGTTTACAGCACACCCCTCAACTCCGCACATAATACACTCCTGGTCTTTATTGCCCCTTTAATATCCTCCTACTGTTAATGCAATTTGGCCACACTTCGTTCAGCCATTGATGTGGTTCGGTCTGGGAGGCTCTGTGATTGAGTTCATGCACCTATTCGCTGAGAAAAAATAAATCACTGGATAAAGTTAAAGTTATTTAGTCTTATAGATACAACTGAACTTTTGAGGGCAACGACAATGCTTATATGGCCTGAAATTAAATAGGGCCAGACAATTTATTTGAAAAAAAAAAAAAAATAGGAAACTAAAGATAAAACAAAGAGTTCAATCCGTGCAAAGGACCGGAAGAGGGGTGGAGAGGAGCGATCACAAAGCTCCCAACTGTTCCTGATTTTGAGGGACTGTCCCTGATTTGGAACAAAGGGGGTTATTTACTAAAGGCACTACAAGTGCAAACTATAAGTGAAGAGTGCACTCGAAATTGTACTGGAAGTGCACTTGGAAGTGCAGTAGCTGTAGACCCGAGGGGGACATGCAAGGAAAATAAAAAACAGCATTTTAGCTTGCACATGATTGGATAATAAAATCAGCAGAGCTTCCCCTCGCTTCAGATCTACCCCTCAGATTTACAGCGACTGCACTTCCAAGTGCACTTACAGTGCAATTTCAAGTGCACTTTACACTTGTAGTGCAAGGTGTATTTTCCTTTCGTAAATAGCCCCCAAAGTCTCTCTATCCCTCTTTCCTCTTCATTTGTCCCTAGTTTTGGTCTGATCTATATAGCTGTATGTAAAATGCACTATTTAGCTTGCAAAAGGTGTTTCCCAGTGCTAAACTTTTCATGTAATTTCTAAATCGCTGCATTTGTAAATTTCAAAAGTCAGTAAAGCACTTGTGGGCTTAACTAACTATTTTTTTGTGTAGCGCTGCCCTCTTGAGGGTCGCAAGATAAATTAATACTCCCCCGGTTGCCCTGACCCTGTGAGTCCTCTGCCATCTCTGACACCCTAGGTTCATACATTTTTTTCCTTCCCCTTCTAATGACAACAATAAGAAGGAAATACACAGAATTGATTAAATCAGCAAAATGTACTTAATGAGATGGAAGGAAAAATAAGTCAAAGAGTCAACTCAAGTTGACACTTTAAAATATTGTCTCACACAGAAACGTCACTTATAACTAAATAACAATCATTTAATTAAGCAATGAACGCTTTAATCCTTAAAACTTGTGCTCAATATATGTCTATGTGAACAGGCTACAGACTATAGTAGAGCAGAGGAATGGCTCTTATGAGTGTCAGACCCCTCTCCATTGCTCCTTCACATATAAATGCAGAACAGTAAATAAAAAATACAACTTTTAGCACTTTTTAGAACTGTGTTGCAATTCAACCTGCTCTTTCAGAGAGTTATTGGTGAATTATAACTCTATGAGCTTGAATGAAATAAATCTCTGAAGTGAGAGGAAGGTGAAAGTAATCCTGTGTTGCTGTGTGGCAATCCTGTTGATCTTCAGCTAGCTCTTTGATGTTTGATGACATGCAAAGAAACTTTGGATGGCAAAGCAGATTACCTGACCCAATAAGTTGAGAATAAACAGCAAACAGTCTTCCTGGGTAAATTAAACTGTAACTGGATTCACAGTGATCACTGACTTACATTTTGTGGAACTACAAGCAACAGCGGGAAAGTGAAAAGCAAATATGTCTGCATATAGTGTCTATGAGACTGGGCTGTTTCCCACTCACCACACTGGAACAGGAGATGATGGTAATGAGAAGGAGGATAATGATCTCCTAAGAATGTGGCTCAAGGGATGACTTCCAGCCTCCACCGCACCACGGCTCACCCGAATCTGATACTACTGCAGGATGGATGGAATCAGAGTGGCCTCCAGGCTGCTGCTGAACAACTAAAGGAAGCTGTCCACAGGTGTCCCTCCAGATACCTGCTAAATAATCCTGCAAAGCAGGCCGCAACTCAGCTGCAGCTCACACCATAACAGATTCCGTGCATATAGATCCACACCGGAACCCAAGAGAGCACGCCAGGCCTCAATCCCTCCCTCTTGTAGTCTCTCCCAGCGGTCTGCTCTTCCCCCTTAGCCAGTGGGAAGTTATAGCTCCACATCACTCAGCCAGAGGGCGAATCCCACCCATATGGAATACATGTCCCAAGATGCTTTGCTCTAGCTTGTCTCTGATTCAGAAGGTAACAGGTTAGCATCAACTCAACATTAGAGGGAAACAGCTCCCCCTGCAACAATGCCACACAATGTATCTTGATTGCTGGAATAGGTAGATATCCAGCTCCTGGCTACATCTGTATAATTTTCCAGGGGGCCGTGACAGGGGGTGTGTCGTATGCTTACTTACTTTTGCTAATAGGCGTCCCTCGTTCCCAACTCAAAAAGTTGGGAGGTATAGGGATCATGAGGGTGAAGATTTGGTTTTAGGTAACATAAAAAGTAAATTTCAATATTTGAAATAAAATAAAACCTGGTGATTCTGGCAGGAAAGGTCTTTGTTCTGGCACTTCTTAAAGAGTGACAACAATATGTCCCTGTGTCCTTGTTGTTCACCTTCATTATGACTGTGTCACACAGGCTTCTATCAGAGACTACAAGTACCCATTGCAACACACATTATGAAGGTATCACCCACTGTTGTCACTATCAGTATGTAAACTGTGCAGATCTAAGATTGCAGAAACAAAGAAAGATATACCAGGACTACCATCAAAGTTCTGTCAGTAGAAATTTAAAGCCTAGCTACAGGCTTTAAATAACTTTAAATAGTTAGTTTGGAGCAAGCTGGTTCAAACTAATTATTTCCTTCACTAACACATGCAGCAGCTGTCAGCGCTATATAAACTGTACGTAGCATCAGCTACATACAGCATAAACTGCTGTGTTTTGGCAGTGGTATGGAAAAAAAACAAGTTGGGCTGCAAGCGGCTAAGGCCGCGTACACACGGTTGGTCCACCTGATGAGAATGGTCCGAAGGACCGTTCTCATCGGTTAACCGATGAAGCTGACTAATGGTCTGATGTGCCTACACACCATAGGTTAAATAACCGATCGGGTCAGAACGCGGTGACGTAAAACACAACGACGTGCTGAAAAAAACGAAGTTCAATGCTTCCAAGCATGCGTCGACTTGATTCTGAGCATGCTTGGATTTTTAACCAATGCTTTTGCATACTAACCGTCGGTTTTGACCTATCGGTTAGGCGTCCATCGGTTCAATTTTAAGTTATAAATTTTTTGACCGAAGGATAACTGACCGATGGGGCCCACACACGGTCGGTTTGGTCCGATGAAAAGGTCCTTCAGTCCATTTTCATCGGTTTTGACCGACCGTGTGTACGCGGCCTTAGCCATTCGCAGTAAGTTTTTTTTTGGGGGGGAATTAATACAAGACATCCTCTGAATGGCTGAGGTAGAGAGGTGGGCAGACAATGTCACAATCTCCACTTCAGACAATCAGAAAAAGCCTTGCATTCATTTAAGAAAATACATGACTTCTTATGAGTGGCTTAGCAGTGTTTTTCGGGAATGGGACATGAAGCCTCAGTACCACTGCAGGATGTAAATCATGCTAAATACAGTTTTTTTTTGTTGTAATATTCTTTTTATTTGTTTTCAATATCTTAGAAAACAAAGTACCTTAGCCGGTTCACACTGGGGCGACTCGTCAGCCGACTCAGCCGCCTGACAAGTCGCGTCCCATTCTAGTCAATAGAACCGTTCTAATAGGAGCGACGCAAGTCGCTCCGACTTAGAAAAAGGTTCTTGTACGACTTCAAGGGTGACTCGGGGCGACTTGCATTGACTTCTATACAGAATTCATTTTGCAAGTCGCCTCTGAAGTTGTCTTCAGGATGCCTTGCCGAGTCGTCCCCGAAGTCGTGCCGCCCCAGTGTGAACCAGCTCTGAGCAGAGCCCATTCACACAGGTCCGACTTGGGATCCAACTTCAGGTCGCCCCAGGTCGCTCCTAGTCGCCTCAAGTCGCGCTGCATGAAGAAATTAATACAAGTGAATGGAGCCGTCTTAATGCAGTCGCTCCGACTTGAAAAAAGATTCCTGTACTACTTCAATGTACAGGACTTGTAGGCAACTTGTACCCATTGATTTCAGTGGAAGTCGCCTCCAAGTCGGATCCCCGTTCACAGTGAGGCAACTTTACAGGAACTCGCCCCAGTGTGAACCTGTTCTAAGGCAAGCCCCTTCCTCCCATAGGGGAACTCCACGCCAAATTTTAAATAAAAAAACAGCATGGGTTCCCCCTCCAAGAGCATACCAGGCCATTAGGTCTGGTATGCAAATCAAGGGGAACCCCCTATGCTGAAAAAACGGCATGGGGGTCCCCCCCAAATCCATACCAGACCCTTATCTGAGCATGCAGACCGGTCAGTCAGGAAAGGGGATGGGGACGAACGAGCACCCCCCCTCCTGAACCGTACTAGGCGGCATGCCCTCAACATGGGGGGGTTGGTGCTTTGGGGCGCAATCGTTGCGCACCGCACACCCGGCATTACAACGGGAGGGAGCATCGAGTCAACATCGAAGAAGAGAAGAAGGCGACGCAGAAGACCGGGTCCCCCTGTTAAAATAGCTGAAAGAAGACAGCGGTGGTGCCCGGGAGAAGGGAGAAAGAACCGGAGAGCAGGAGAAGAGAGCGGAGACGTCGGAAGACCCCCCCAAGTCGGAAGAAGACCCCCCAAAGTCAGAAGAAGGGAAAAGACCGGGCCCCCGCTGGTAAAAGAGCTGAAAGAAGACAGCGGTGGTGCCCGGCAGAAGGGAGAAATCAGAAGACCCCCAAAGTTGGAAGAAGACCCCCGGAGCTGTCTAATAAACTACTTTAAAAAACCTGTCTAGTGTGTTTTTATTTTTGACACTTTTTACCCCCCAGGTGAATGGGTACCCCATAATCATTCACATAGGGTGGCTGGCCGGGATCTGGGGGTCCCCTTATTAAAGGGTGCTCCCAGATTCCGATAAGCCCCCCGCCCGCACACCCCGACAATTAACGGCCAGGGTTGTCAGGAAGAGACCCTTGTCCCCATCAACATGGGGACAAGGTGCTTTGGGATTGAGGGCACAATGTCCCAAAGCACCCACCCCCCCCCCATGTTGAGGGTATGCCGCCTGGTACGGTTCAGGGGGGGTGCTCGCTCGTCCCCACCCCCTTTCCTGACCAGCCGGTCTGCGTGCTTGGACAAGGGTCTGGTATGGATTGGGGGGGCCCCCACGCCGTTTTTTTGGCATAGGGGGTTCCCCTTGAAAGTAGGGCTGGGGAAATAAAAGATTAATTCCTTGATTAATCTTTAATTTTTTTTGATCGATCAAAATTCTTTTGATCAATCAAAATTCTGAACATCACCGGACGGCCTGGACAGTGAGACTTACCCTGCTGGATGCGGGCAAACTGCACCCATTGGATTGAGGTACCTTTGCATCTGTAGAGCAGGAGGATGCATCGGGTTCCATCAGGGGAAGGGGGCAAAAATAACCATTGTTTTCCTGTCCTAAGCAGTTTTGTGCAGACAATTCTTTGTGTATCGCCAACATCTGTTCCGTGCGAAAGACTGTTCAGTTCTTCAGGGTATATTGTCAATAAAATGCGATCATGTCTGCTTCCAGAAAATATAAACACTCTGGTATGTCTGTGTGACTGGCTAAAGTGATGCCTACTTGCCTACTATAAAGTGACTGACAGTCAATATACTAGATACGTTTTATAATTAAAGTTAAACTAACTTTCTATGTTTTTTTTTTAAGTTTAATACGAAAAAATGACTTACGTCAGTGCTACAGTTTGAATTTAAAACATATTTGTGTGAAGTCACGGATTGTGGAAACCAACTAGTGTCGGGTGATTGTATATAGTGTATACCACATTTACCACTGACTAATGCAGAGTTGCAATGCAAGGAGATCAGCAAAAAGTAGTTGGATCTGTATGTGCGTTATAATTAATCGAAAGTAGACGATTCATCGATAAAAAAAAATAATCGATTAATCGAACACGAAAATTTTAATCAGTAACAGCCCTACTTGAAATCCATACCAGACCTAAGGGCCTGGTATGATCTTGGAGTGGGAAGCCATGCCGTTTTTTTAGTTAAAATTTGGCACGGAGTTCCTTCTCCTGAAGGCGACTTCAAGTCATGCTGAAGTTGCCCCCAGTCGCGTTGTGATTAATACCCAAGTCGTGTTGAAGTTGCCTCCCAAAGTCGCGCTGAAAGTCTTGTTGCCCCTGTGGGAAAAGTATATGTCAACCTTGTAAAAAAAAAAAAAACATTTAGTTTAAAATAGGAAGTAAAAGCAACATTTGTGTATATAAATAAAAATCATTATAGATACCATTTTTCTCCTTTTTTATAAGTGATCATATACCCTCTGTTCTCAGCTGCAGCAGGAACTAGGGGAGGGAAAACTGCAGTACACTGATCTTCTCATTAAAGCAGACCTTCATTATTTTTTTTTCAACTTTCCATCTATTAAATCTTCTGCCCTTGTAACTTTGGATAGTAAATTTTTTTTTTATGGTAAAAAGCCTAGGCTTGTGACATCATGCACAGTTATCCCTCGCTCACTCTTGTGAAATTTTGCCAGAAAGGGAGGGGGGATGAGTAATAAGAGGGCCAATGAAAGCTGCAGAGCTGAAGCTGTGTCTGTGCAAATCCAGGAACGCATGCTCGGAATCAATGCTCACTAAACACAAAGGCCCAGATTCACAGAGTGGGCGCACATTACGCCGCCGTAGCGCAAACAATGTACGCTACGCCAACACAGCGCAGAGAGGCAAGCATGGATTTCACCAAGCCAGTGCTCCCAACGCTGCGCTGGGTTTCAAAGGCGTACGTGGAAGTGGGCGTGAGCCATGCAATTGAGGTGTGACCCCATGCAAATGATGGGCCGAGCGCCAGATAGATACGTATCACGAACTGCGCATGCGCCGAGATGTGAACGCATCCCCCTGCGCATGTTCACAACCACGTCGGAACAACTGCCTAAACTACGCCGGATCACTGCGTACGGCGTGAACATAACCTACGCCCAGCCAGACACGTCCAACGTAAAATACAACGGCTTGTGTTCCCTGGTGCAGACCTTTGCATGTCTGCTGCTGGGTTACACCTCCTTTATGGGGAATAACTTTACCACGGACGTACAACTTACTTTAGTTTTTGGGGCCAGCGCACAGATACGACGGCGCACATTTGCACTTACGTCGGCGTATCTTGTTATACATCGGCGTAAGTGCTTTGTGAATCTGGGCCAAAAATAGCAGAAGGGGCCCAAAGGGTGGCACCCAAGAGCTGAAATTCCTTGTAGTACGTCACTACGTTCGTGTTTGTGGCATGACAATTGTGTACCATTAGTATGCAAGACAAGATCCTGGCACACGGCCTTTTGACAAGAATTCCTCCTTATAGTTGTATAGCTGGCTGGGCATTCACAAAGTTTGAATGTAGTTGAGAACAGTGCTAAAAACTGAAGCTTGATCCTGAAATATTTTAGCAAGTAGGAATTTGAGTTGAATGAGTTGATCCCTAGTTGACTATTGCTGCCTCTAAACATGTTGCAGCATTATCAAGTGGGGAAGTTAACCACCTAAGAGCCAACACTATTTGACCCACAAAAAAATATTTGTAAAAATTTGGTACTGCCAGTCCCCCTTCTTTCCAGAGCTGCTGCTAAGCGGATCCTGGGTAAACCACCTTGCCAAAGAAAAAAAATGAGCTTGTCTATTTGCTTGAAAGTGCTTTTTTTTCCCTGGAAACACAGGCTCAGCAGCCCATTTTATTTCAAATGTCCAGTTTTGAAGCAGTTTAAAGCGGTAGTTCACCCTCCTTCACCTCATTATTCCATTACTTTCGGCATCGTAGCGCGAGCTACGGTATGCCGGTCTTAAATTTTTAATCCCCGTACTCACTGTGCTATTGTTGATTGAAGAATCCGACTCCCGCGGGGAATGGGCGTGCCTATGGAGAGGGAGGATGATTGACGGCCGGCTCTGGCACGTCACGCTCCCCGAAGACAGCCGGAGTAGGTCTCGGCTATTCACAGCGCCTGCGCACAGGCTATGCGCAGGCGCCGTGAATAGCCAAGCCTATTTCGGCTATTTCCGGAGAAGCGTGACGTGCCAGGGCCGGCCGTCAATCACCTTCTCTCACCATAGGAACGCCCATTCCCCGGATTCTTCAATCAACGATAGCACAGTGAGTACGGGGATTAAAAATTTAGGACCGGCATACCGTAGCTCGCGCTACGATGCCGAAAGTAATGGAATAATAAAAAAAAACATTTTTTTTTTTTTTAACAGGGTGAACCCCCGCTTTAAGTATAACTAAAGCCAAAACTTTTTATTTTTTTATTAAAATAAAAGTTAAAAAGAAATCCCAAATTTTGGGTTGCCTCCAGAAAAGGGGAAATCTAAGGGATTCCCGAAATTTGCAGGGGTTTCCTCTCGTTTCCTGTTTTGGCAATGAGACAGGAAGTGAAGGGAAATCTCCCCAATGGGACACAGATGGCAAAAATTAACTGACATAGGTTATAACCCTACCTGAATAAAAAAAAGTTTTGCCTATAGTTCCACTTTCAGTTGCCTGTAGATATCAGATTATATGTCAGATTGGAAGACAAATTAATATCTATGGGTCACTGCAGGGAAGCTACAAACATCCCTCTCCCTGGACAAAGTGATTGAGCAAGTTAGAGGCTCTTGTGCAATTGCTATTGTTTTTGTTTTTTTCCAACAGAAGACAGCACTGAATGCGTCTGAATACAGTTCCCCCTCTTGCTTCCTTTGCTCTAAACAGAACTGCGACTGGTACTTCTCTCCTTCATGTAAAAATCATAATTTTTTTGCTAGAAAATTACTCAGAACCCCCAAACATTATATATATTTTTTTAGCAGACACCCTAGGGAATAAAGTGGCAGTCATTGCAACTTTTTATCTCACACAGTATTTGAGCAATCATTTTTCAAACGCCTTTTGTTTTAAAAAACAGTTTTGAAAAAAACAGTTTCATGAATTAAAAAATAAAAAAACAGTAAAGTTAGCCCAATTTTTTGGGATAATGTGAAAGATGATGTTACGCCGAGTAAATAGATACCTAACTTGTCACGCTTTAAAACTGCGCACATGGAATGGCGCCAAACTTCGGTACTTAAAAATCTCCATAGGCGACGCTTTAAAACTTTTTACAGGTTACCAGTTTAGAGTTACAGAGGAGGTCTAGTGCTAGAATTGTTGCACACACTCTAACGCACGCGGCGATACCTCACAGGTGTGGTTTGAACAGCGTTTACATATGTGGGCGGGACTTGCGTGTGTGTTCGCTTCTGAGCGCGAGCTACCGGGGACAGGGGCGTTTTAAGTATTTAAAAAAATATATATATATTTTACTTTTTTTTATTTTTACACCTTTTTTATCACTTTTATTCCTATTACTGTAAACATCCCTTGTAATAGGAATAGTGTGTGACAGGAGAGATGTGGGGTCAATAAGACCCCACATCTCTCCTCCAGGCTTGAAAGCATGAGATTGTGAAAAACAATTCACTGAACTCATGCAGACAGCCGCGATTTTGACTTTGTTTACTTCCGGGTACCTGGGTGTGATGTCATAACGTCGCGCCCGGGCCTCCGACCGTCATAGAGATGACCGGTGACCATCCGGTCACTGGAAATCTCTAGCCTCGTCATCTGGCACCGGCCGATTCGTTCTCCGGGCCCCCAATGGCACGGGAGAACCCGGAGAAGCACTATAAGAAAGATCAAGCGGTGGTGCGCAGAATCCCTGGCTGAAAAAAAAGATATCTGAATGATGCCTGTAGCTGCAGGCATCATTCAGATATCCCCACCTCAATAAAAGGACGTCATATGACGGCGTGCGGTATTGAGGTGGTTAACCATCCTAGATTTTAACCCCTGTTGAAAGTATGGTGCTTTCTAAAGCCGATTACGATTTTTCGTACGAAAAAAGCTGGATATATGGACTATAACATTTTAATCGTATGTGAACACAACGTACAATTTTCGTATAATTAGTGTGTTTTTTTTAAAAAAAAAAATCTAAAGAATATATACAAAACAATTCAACACCTGACATCACTTCCGAAGTTGAATTCTGTCGTACGAGAATTTTTCGTATGGTGAGTAACCTCTTCACTTTCAACATAAGACTAGCATGCAACAAAAAACAGACAAACAGTTGTCCGAAAATCTGATCGTGTGTACGAGGATTTAGTATCACTGGTGATATCAGTGGCAGTTAGTTAGTTCCCCCTAGCGTCAGTTAGTGTCATATTGCCCAATCAGCCATTTGTTTGTAGTGTCAGATTATCCGCCGCACTCCCATTATAAGTCACTGATCACTGCTATTAATAGTACAGCCATGGCCAAAAGATTTGAGAATGACACAAATATTAATTATCAAAGTCTGATGCCTCAGTTTTTATGATGGCAATTTGCATATACTTCAGAATGTTATGAAGAATGATCAGATGAACTGCAATAAATTGTAAAGTCCATTTTTGCCATGAAAATTACCTTAAAGCGGAGTTCCGGCCACAATTTCACTTTTTAAATATAAATACCCCTGTAATACACAAGCTTAATGCATTCTAGTAAAGTTAGTCTGTAAACTAAGGTCCGTTTTGTTAGGTTGTTACAGCATTTAGACACTTTATAAAATAGAAATTGACTGGGGCCATCTTAAGTGTGGGCATCATGAAGCCAGACTGTATCTGGATTTCAGCCTTGCAGATCTCGCACATGCTCTGTGCTGCACAAGCAGTGTCAGATCAGGTTTCAGCACCTGTGCTGTCCAAGTCACATGATTCTTTGAGACTGGGGAGTGCACAGACTCCTGGAAAGTTACACCCACTACATTCCCAGGAGTCTGTGCGGTGTAGGTTAGGAAGCATTAAGCACCTAGGTGCAGGAAGTGGGAAGATTAACTATTCTGCCTAGCAACAACACTTTGAAGGCATCTAAAAAAAAATGTTTTTTCGTAAAGGACTAATGACATTTTTTTAAAACTACTGATGTAATGTTATATTTATGGGTGGAACTCCACTTTAATCCCATAAAAAAAAACAAAAAAAAAAAACATTTGCACTGCATTTGTAAAGAAGGCTTCAGGGTGCCCAAGAAAGTCCAGCAAGCGCCAGGAACGTCTCCTACATTTGATTCAGCTGCGGGATCGGAGTGCCACCAGTGCAGAGCTTGCAGTAAAAATATACACCTTTTTTTTTTCTTTTTCTTTCTTTCATACAATTTAGAGCTCACTTTAGAGGAAATTATTTAGGGGGTAATATGATTCCCCTCTACTCTTTACACTTTTTTTTTTCAAGGGGCTTTATTTCTTTGGTATTCCGTCATCCAGCTCCATCTTTCCATTATATCCTTTTTGCTTGTGCCTGTTTCTCTCTAGCTTATTATATCTTGCTAGGTTGTTTAAGCTGGAGAGGGAAGATGGAAGGCATAGGATTGGGAAGGAAATGTTCGAGATAGGGGGAAGTGTAATTATAAATTAATATAGACACCAGCCTGATTTTATAATAGGAGTTATATTTGAGACTATGGCCCGGATTCACAAAGCACTTGCGCCAACGTATCTCCAGATACGCAGCATAAATGCAAATATGCGCCGTCGTATCTATGCGCCGGACTCAGAAACTAAGATACGCCTGAAAATAGGCTTCATCCGACCGACGTAACTTGCCTACGCTGGCGTAGAGTGGGCGCATATTTATGCTGGACGTATTTGGCGCTCTCATTGATTTTCTATTCACATATGCAAATGAGGTCGAAACGCCGATTCACGAACGTACGTCCGTCCGACGCAGTGCGCGTAAAGTCATACGTCCGGCGTAAAGTTATGCCCCATAAAGGAGGTGTAACTCAGCAGCATCCATGCAAAGGGCTGCACCAGGGAACACAAGCCGACGTATTTGACGTAGTTTACGTAGGATGTGAATATGACTAGGCGTAGGTTACGTTCAAGCCGTAGGCAGTGATCCGACGTATCTTAGGGAGTAGTTCCGACGTGATTCTGCTCATGCGCAGTGGGATGCGTCCACGGGACGGCGCATGCGCCGTTCATTATATGTATCTGTCTGGCGCTCGGCCCATCATTTGCATGGGGTCACGCCTCATTTACATGGCTCACGCCCT
Source organism: Rana temporaria (assembly GCF_905171775.1). Taxonomy (NCBI): domain Eukaryota; kingdom Metazoa; phylum Chordata; class Amphibia; order Anura; family Ranidae; genus Rana; species Rana temporaria. The sequence goes on from NC_053490.1 coordinate 369,439,500, forward strand.
CTTCCACCTATGCTGGCTTACGCCTAGGAAACCCAGCACAGTTTTGGCAGAACTGGCTTTGTGAATTCCATGCTTGCCTCTCTGCGCTGCGTCGGCGTAGCGTACAGGAGATACGCTACGGCGGCATAAATGTGCGCCGCTGTCTGTGAATCCGGGCCTATGTATATGTGTTTGTATATATTTATTTGTTTGTAATGTTGGAAAAAAAATTCCAACGCTTTATCCTGGCCTAGGCCAACAAGGCCTAGGGCAGCACTTTGCAGCACGGAAAGAGTCCCCTCCGGCTTGTGCTACACTGTAAGGCCCCTTTCACACTGGGGCGGGAGGCGCAGTGGCGGTATAGCGCCGCTACAAATAGCGGCGCTAAACCGTCGGATTTGCCGCGGGATTCGGCCGCTAGCGGTGCGGTATTAACCCCCGCTAGCGGCCGGTATTGCCGCGGTTTCCCATTGTTTTAAATGGGAAGGAGCGGTGAAGGAGCGGTATACACACTCACCGCTCCTCTCACCGCTCCAAAGATGCTGCTGGCAGGAGATTCTTTTCTTTCCCACCAGCACATCGCCTCAATGTGAAAGCCCTCTGGCTTTCACATTGAGTATGCAGTGCAGGAGTTTTTCAGGCGGTATAGCAGCGCTATTTCTAGCGCTGTACCGCCTGAAAAAATCCTCAGTGTGAAAGGGGTCTTAGTGTAACACAAGCTGCTTCTAATTTTGTCTGTCCTATCAGCCTGGACCACAAACCTTCCTCACTGTGCTATATGTTTTCTGTTGCACCATTGGCATGGTTATATCTCCTTAGTCCTCTCCATAAAATTATCCGAAATTTGTGCCTAAAGGGGTTGTAAAGGTAAAAGTTTTTTCACCTTAACCACTTAAGGACCGCCTTACGCCAATATACGTCGGCAGAATGGCACGGCTGGGCACAGGCACGTACAGGTACGTCGCCTTTAAGAGCCCAGCCGTGGGGCGCGCGCTCGCGACCTGGTCCGAAGCTCTGTGACCGCGCCCGCGGACCCGATCGCCGCCGTTGTCCCGCGATCGGTCACAGGAGCAGAAGAACGGGGAGAGGTGAGTGTAAACACACCTTCCCCGTTCTTCTCTGTGGCAGTGTCACTGATCGTCTGTTCCCTGTTATAGGGAACGACGATCAGTGACGACTCACGTCCAGCCACGCCCCCCTACAGTAAGAATCACTCCCTTAGGGCACACCTAACCCCTTAGCGCCCCCTAGTGGTTAACTCCTTCACTGCCATTGTCAATTTCACAGTAACAGTGCATTTTTATAGCACTTTTCGCTGTAAAAATGACAATGGTTCCAAAAATTTGTCAAAAGTGTCCGATGTGTCCGTCATATTGTCGCAGTCAATAAAAAAAACGCTGATCGCTGCCATTACTAGTAAAAAAAAAAATATTAATAAAAATGGCATAAAACTATCCCCTAATTTGTAGACACTATAACCTTTGCGCAAACCAATCAATAAACGCTTATTGCGATTTTTTTTTTTTACCAAAAATAAGAATACGTATCGGCCTAAACTGAGGGAAAAAATGCTTTTTTATATATTTTTGGGGGATATTTATTATAGCAAAAATATTAAAAATATTGTTTATTTTTTCAAAATTGTCGCTTGTTTGTAGCGCAAAAAATAAAAACCACAGAGGTGATCAAATACCACCAAAAGAAAGCTCTATTTGTGGGGAAAAAAGGACGCCAATTTTGTTTGGGAGCCACGTCGCACGACCGCGCAATTGTCAGTTAAAGCGACGCAGTGCCGAATCTCAAAAAGGGGCCAGGTCCTTAACCTGCATATTGGTCCGGGTTTTAAGTGGTTAATGCATTCTATGCATTAAGGTGAAAAAACATCTGCGGATTAATGGCCCCCCCGTTTACTTACCTGACCCCTCGAAAGTCCCGCACCGTGAACGCGCTTGCTTCTCAGCCAGGCTTCTCGGCTCATTTATTGGTTGATTGAAAGCAGCGCAGCCATTGGCTGGCGCTGCTGTCAATCGCATCCAATGAGGTGGTGTGCCAGGGACGGGGCCGAGTGATACAGTGAGCGGCTATGGCTGCCGGCTGTATCACAGGAGCGCGCCCGTATGAACTCATCACCATGCTCTCATGAAGGTGATGAGTTTTTGTGGGGGGCAGCCGAGACCGCCGCCGAGGGACCCCAGAATACCGGGTTTGGGGACACTCTGTGCAAAACGAGCTGCACAGTGGAGGTAAGTATAAAATGTTTGTTATTTTAAAAAAAATAAAAAATTCCTTTACATACCCTTTAAAGTAGAACTATAGGCAACACTTTTTATTTTTAATTTTTGATAGAGTAAGGGGGGGTTATAGACTCTTTACCATCCATGTCCCATTGTAGAGATATCCCTTCACTTCCTGCCCATAGCCAAACAGGAAGTGAGACGAAATGTATGGAAATTAGGGCAATCCAGGCTCTAAGAACTAGTGTCTTCACTTGAAAATTTCAGGGCAAGTTTTAAACATAAAGGGGTGTGGTCCTGACAGGAAGGGGTGGGTCATATTTATATTAGGGGGTGCACAAGTTTAGTCAGGCCTAAGGCACCACAAAACCTAAATACACTACTGCCTGTGTCATTCCAACAGTAAAGCATCCTGAGACCATTCATGTGTGGGGTTGCTTCTCAGGGAGGTGGGAGTGGGCTCACTCACAATTTTAATAAAAAGAAAAAACCCAGTGGTGGTCAAATACCAAACAAAATTTCTATTTGTGTGAAAAAAAATGATATACATTTTGTTTGGTATAGCATTGCATGACCGCGCAATTACCAGGTAAAGTAGCACACTGCTAAATAGCAAAGAATGGCCTGCTCATGAAGGGGGTAAAACCATCTGGATCTTGATAACCGGCAAGTCTGATAGGGCACAGTGAGTTAATTATTTACACTGATAATCAGGGCATTGACCATCAGTACCCTGATTATCAGTGCAGCCTCATCAGTGCACATGAGTGCAGCCACATCAGTGCCCATTAGTGCAAATTCATCGGTGCAGCCTTATCAGTGCACATGAATGCAGTTTCATCAATGCACATGAGTGCAGCCTCGTCAGTGCAGCCCCATCACTGCACATGAGTGCAGCCTCATTAGTGCCCATCAGTGCAGCCACATCAGTGCAGCCACATCAGTGCAGCTTTATCAGTGCAGCCACATCAGTGCCCATCAGCGCAGTATCATCAGTTCCCATTAGTGCAGCCTCATCGGTGCAGCCACATCAGTGCAGACACATCAGCGCACATCAGTGAAGAAAACATTTTTTATAACAGAAGCTACGGAACTTTTTTTTTTTTTTAGCAACAATAAAAAACACAGTGGTAAACAAATACCACCAAAAGAAAGCTCTATCTGTCTTCAAAAAATGATAAAAATGTCATCAGTGTTGCATGACCGTGCAAGTGCTATTCAAAGTGCGACAGCGCTGAAAGCTAAAATTGCCCTGGACAGGAAGGAGGTGAAAAAGCCTGGTATTGAAGTGGTTAATCTCATAATCAGCATATCCTGTCCCAAAGGAGGAATTTGACTGTCGCTGAAGAGAACAGGAAACAAGGCAAATAGGCAATGTATACCAGACGATGTTTGATGGAATATTAGTGAGTGTCCCCTATGATTGGATCTTTCATGGAATATTAGTGAGTGTCCCCTATGATTGGATCTTTCCTGGAATATTAGTGAGTGTCCCCTATGATTGGATCTTTCATGGAATATTGGTGAGTGTTCCCTGTGATTGGATCTTTCATGGAATATTAGTGAGTGTCCCCTATGATTGGATCTTTCCTGGAATATTAGTGAGTGTCCCCAATGATTGGCTCTTTCCTGGAATATTAGTGAGTGTCCCCTGTGATTGGCTCTTTCATGGAATACTAGTGAGTGTCCCCTGTGATTGGCTCTTTCATGGAATATTAGTGAGTGTCCCCAATGATTGGCTCTTTCCTGGAATATTAGTGAGTGTCCCCTGTGATTGGCTCTTTCATGGAATATTAGTGAGTGTCCCCTATGATTGGATCTTTCCTGGAATATTAGTGAGTGTCCCCTGTGATTGGCTCTTTCATGGAATATTAGTGAGTGTCCCCTATGATTGGATCTTTCCTGGAATATTAGTGAGTGTCCTCTATGATTGGATCTTTCCTGGAATATTAGTGAGTGTCCCCAATGATTGGCTCTTTCCTGGAATATTAGTGAGTGTCCCCTATGATTGGATCTTTCATGGAATATTAGTGAGTGTCCCCTGTTTTCCTGACATCCCATCTGTCCCTTTGTTTCCTCCTGACTTTGCCCTGCCAGCTGGATCTCTTCCCTGCGCCCATCTCCATCCTCCCCTCTACATCCTCTCATCGGAGGACCATAAAAGCCTGTTTAAAAATGTAGGCACGACCTTCCCGCGCGTGATTGGAGGACAGTCTACCTATGGGCGTGGCCTGCCCCTCCATTGGTCAGCGCTTTGCTTGCAGTCGTACCTATTGTTCGTGGCGGAGATGTCCAGCTGATGCTGCTTTGATTTGAGGGGGAGATGGACGAGGTCCGGGGGTTACAGGGTTACCCTCAGGGAGGATCAGGATGAGCGTGCCCGGGGACACCCTGGGGAACACGGGCAGCGCCTTACCATGGGCAGTCAAGGAGACTGCAGTGTCAGGGTGGCACTGAGGTAGGTGGCAATGACAGGAGGGGGAGGGCTGATGCCTTTGTCTGCGGCAATGACAGTGTCAGCACTGGGTGACAGCTGAGACTTGTGATGGGTGGGGCTGGGAAGTAGCGCAGACAGGAGCTGGGGCGCAGTATGTCCATTTCATTGTATACCCTGCTGTGTGATATCACATGACATGTGCCTGTCACATGGTGCCCTGCAATCAGACAATGTACCACGTGTGTGTGTGGAGGGATGGATGGATGGATGCATGATCCCATCCTCATTATCTGTCACTCCCTGATTGGTTATTGGAGGGGCTCATTCGCACTCACACGGAGAAAAATGCCAACCTCTGCAAGGGAGCGCAGCGATCAGTCGCCCTGTGCACACCACGACGCAACCTTCGCAAATCTGCAACCTATCTGTGTTTTTTCTGTCACCTATCTGCGTTTTTTCTGTCACCTATCTCCGTTTTTTTCTGTCACCTATCTGCGTTTTTTCTGTCACCTATCTGCGTTTTTTCTGTCACCTATCTGCGTTTTTTCTATCACCTATCTGCTTTTTTTCTGCAACCTATCTGCGTTTTTTCTGTCACCTATCTGCGTTTTTTCTGTCACCTATCTGCGTTTTTTCTGCAACCGATCTGCGTTTTTCTGCAACCTAACTGCGTTTTTTCTGTCACCTATCTGCGTTTTTCTGCAACCTAACTGCGTTTTTTCTGTCACCTATCTGCGTTTTTTCTGTCACCTATCTGCGTTTTTTCTGCAACCGATCTGCGTTTTTCTGTCACCTATCTGCGTTTTTTCTGCAACCGATCTGCGTTTTTCTGCAACCTATCTGCGTTTTTTCTGCAACCGATCTGCGTTTTTCTGCAACCTATCTGCGTTTTTTCTGTCACCTATCTGCGTTTTTTCTGTCACCTATCTGCGTTTTTTCTGTCACCTACCCGCAACTCTGCTTCTGTCCGCCTGTTTCTGAATGAAATGTCACAGGGAGGGGAACGCAGAATCTGTTGCTGCTGTGCGCGGCAGCCAATCAGCTTCCGTTTTTTTTTTGTCCAAGCTTTATTAAACAAACCGAAGAAAGACCCCCACACTGCGGCCCTTACTTCAGTTTGTTCAATTAAGCTTGGACAATAAAACCTGGAGGTTGGGTCGGCTGTGCGAATCACCGTCGTTGTATGTCGGGCACGTACACGGCGATCTCTGGCCCATTCGCTAGCGGGGGAGCCAATCAGCGTGTTCAAAATTGTCTTTTTTTGGGGGGGGGGTTTTAACACCAAATTTTTGTCTGAATTGGGACCTGAGAAGGACTAGAAGATGCACAGGACCCCTGTGTAATTCGCACCGGAGCCGCTGCGGAGATATGTGACCAGTGACCATATCCTGCTGTGCGATTTGGATGCAGAGAAACCCGCATCCAATTCGCAATAGTGTGAAACCCAGCCTTACGCTTTAACTGCTTGCCGACCAGCCGCCGTCATTATACGGCGGCAGGTTGGCAGTGGCACAGCTGCCCGAATCGCCGTTGGGGTAAGAAGGCCGCTTAAAAAGCTATAGGGGGCCGATGCGCATTGGCTGGGGCCGTGATGTCCGCCCGTGATCACTCCTCTGAGAGACAGAACGGGGATCTGTCAGCGTAAACAGACAGATCCCCATTCTGTCAGGGGGAGCAGAGAGAGATCTGCTGTTCCTAGTGATCAGCGATCTCTCTCTGCTCCTCTAGTCAGTACACTCCTACCACAGATAGAATCACTCCCTAGGAAACATTTAACCCCTTGATCGCCCCCTAGTGTTAACCCCTTCCCTGCCAGCGACATTTATACAGTAATCGGTGGCTATTTTTAGCTCTGATCGCTGTCAATGGTCCCAAAAAATCTGTCAAAAATGCCCGATCTGTCCGCCGCAAGGTCGCAGTCCCGCTAAAAATCGCTACTCACCGCCATTACTAGTTAAAAAAAAATGTAATAATAAAAATGTCATAAATGATATCCCCTATTTTGTAGATGCTATACATTTAGCATAAACCAATCAATGTACGTTTATTGCGATTTTTTTTTTCTTACATAAAATATGTAGAAAAATACGTATTGGCCTAAACTGATTTTTAGAAAATTGGATATTTATTATAGCAAAGAGGTGATCAAATACCACCAAAAGAAAGCTTTATTTGTGGGGAAAAAAGGACATACATTTCAGGGCAGATCCTCAAAGAAATTACGCCGGCGTATCTGCTGATACGCCGCGTAATTTCAAATTTTGCGCGTCGTATCTTTGTTTTGGTATCCACCAAACAAGATACGACGGCATCTGTGTTAGATCCGACAGGCATACGCCTTAGTACGCCGTCGGATCTAAGATGCAATTTTCCGGCGGCCGCTGGGTGGCGTTCACGTCATAATCAGCGAGTATGCAAATTAGCTATTTCCGACGATCCACGAACGTACGAGCGGCCGTCGCATTCTTTTACGTCGTTTCCGTTCGGCTTTTTCCGGCGTATAGTTAAAGCTGCTATATGGTGGCGTAGTCAATATTAAGTATGGCTGTCGTTCCCGCGTATAATTTTGAACATTTTTCTTCGTTTGCATAAGTGGTCCGTGAATGGGGCTGGACGCCATTTACGTTCACGCCGAAAACAATGACGTCCTTGCGACGTCATTTGGAGCAATGCACCCTGGGAGTTTTGACGGATGGGGCATGCGCAGTTCGTTCGGCGCGGGGACGCGCTTCATTTAAATGTAACGCGCCCCCTACTCGCCACATTTGAATTCCGCGCCCTTACGCCGCGAGAGATACACTACGCCGCCGTAACTTACGGCGCAAATTCTTTCTGGATTCAAACCAAAGCCAGGTAAGTTACGGCGGCGTAGCGTATCTCAGATACGCTGCGCCGGTGCAGATCTTTGTGAATCTGCCCCTATGTTTGTGTACAACACTGCATGACCGCGCAATTGTCAGTTACGCAGTGCCAAAAAATGGCTTGGTCGTTAAAGGGGTAAATCCTTCCGGGACTGAAGTGGTTAAAGGAACTCCTAAAACTGGAAGTCTTTTGGTAATATATCCTGTTAATTTGTTTCTCTTGTGACCTGGGTGATGTTTTTATAAAAGTCCACTCACATAAATTTTTTAATATGCTTAATTAATTACTGGGACAAAAATGTGAGGTGCCCAAATAAAAGTGACCGCGTTTACATAACACCCACTCTTCTGCCCCCTGCCACCTTCATCCTAAACAATTGCAGTGAAAACGTTTTTTTTTTTTTTTTTTTAAACTATAAATACCTTTTTTATTTTGTTACTTCTTCACTTCCCCCTTCCTATGTGAGGATAATGTATCTGGCCACTGCTGACTGTCTAGGTCACACATCCCAGGAGACCAGTGCGTGGGATTCTGCGCAGACGCCATGTGGGTCACCTCAAGGATATGTTTTATGGATTTTACATTTCATTTAGGATCGGTAGGGTAAAGTTCCTCTAAAAGCCTTTGGATTCTTACCAGTAAAAGTATTTTCTCTCTAGAACAAAATAATAAAACGTTTTAGGCGCAATTGACTGAGCTAACACACTATTTTTTTTTTTTTAACCACTTGCTTACTGGGCACTTAAACCCCCCTCCTGCCCAGAACAATTTTCAGCTTTCAGCGCTGATGCAATTTAGATGACCATTGTGCGGTCATACAACACTGTACACAAATGACATTTTTATTATTTGTTCCCCACAAATAGAGCTTGCTTTTGGTGGTATTTAATCACCTCTACGGTTTTTATTTTTTGTTAACAAAAATGAAAATACAGAATTAAAAATATATATATATATTTATTTATAAAATTTTGCAAACGGGTAATTTTTCTCCTTCATTGATGTACGTTGATGAGGCTGCACTGATAGACACTGATGGGCTGCACTGATGGGCATAGTTAAGGTGGCACTGGTGGGCACTTATATGCGGCACTGGTGGGCACTGAGAGGTGACACTGGGTGGCACTGATGGGCATTGATAGATGGCACTGATGGCTGGCAGTGATGGGCACTGATGGGTGGCAGTGATGGGCACTGATAGGCAGCACTGCTAGATGGCACTGATGAGGCACTGATTGGGACCACTGGTGGGCATTAATAGGTGGCACTTGTTGGCATTAATAGGTGGCACTTGTGGGCTTTAATAGGTTGGAACTTGTGGGCAATAATAGGTGGCACGCATGGGCACTGTGGGCACTTGCAGGGGGTACTGTGAGGAGGTACTGATGGCACAGAGGAGGCAGATGTGCCTCTTCCTCTTCTGGACTGATGTCCCTTTCACATAAGGCGGTGATCTGCTTTATTTCTCCTCGCGCTGTCAGCGTGAAGAGAAAAAAAAACGATTACCGTCTTTTGTTTACATCACGTGATCAGCTGATCACGTGGTAAGAGGCCAGGACCGGCCCCTTACTCGGATCTGTTATCACCCAAGTCTCAGTGACTCGGGTGATCACAGCACGCGCCGCACGCGCCCTGCAGGGCCGCGCGGGGAGCGCACAAATGGGAGGACGTCTATTGATGTCCGCACTGTAGCCGTCATTCCGCGGGCGCGGGCGCCAAGTGGTTAAGTGAAAGTTATTTGCAGAGTCCAATAAAATCTGAAAATACACGCTTGAAAAAAAAAGTGCCATAGATGGATCAAAATCCTGCTGAACTGACTGAGATCCATCTATCGATCCATCGATTGACTTCAGTACAACCAGCTTGTTGTGTTTTTTACATGCGATCACTGCCGGCGGCTATAGCAGCTAGCAGTGATCATTGTGTCCTGTCAGGAGAACACAATAGCGCTATGGGGGTGATTCCTCCATCAGCACTCCTTCCACTTGTGGTGTAAGAATGTTTTTTTATAATCTATGACTAGCTTAAGGGTCACCATACAACATACATCTTTTTACAAGCACATTAACCACTTTAAGACCACTCCGCGCAGATATACTGCAGCAGGGCGGCCCTCCTACGTGAAATCACGTACCTGGATCTGGGGCATGAGTGCCGCCAGAGACTAGCTCCCGCTGTGATTGGACACAGCGGGAGCCAATCAGCGGGTCCGGCGGACACAATATCCGCTGGGACCTACCAATCATTCTGAGGAGAGGCAGAACGGTGGTCTGCCTATGTAAGCAAGGCAGATCGCCATTCTACCAGAGGGGAAAATGGAGATCTTGTGTTTCTGCTAAGTAGGAACACACGGATCTCTGTTTTCCTCCAATAAAAGCATTCCCCCCACAAGCACTCCCTAGGGACACACCTAACCCTTTGATCGCCCGTGATGTTAGCCCCTTCCCTGGCAGTGACATTAGTACAGTGACAGTTCATATTGTTTTAGCACTGATTACTGTATGTCCCCAAAAAGTGTCAGTTAGGTGTCTGATCTGCTAAAAATTGCTGATCGCCATCATTGCTAGTAAAAAAAAAAAAATACTATACAAATATCCCACAGTTTGTAGGAGCTATAACTTTTGCGCAAACCAATCAATATACGCTTATTGGTCGCTCTTTTTTTGTTTATAGCACAAAAAATAAAAACCGCAGAGGTGATCAAATACCACCAAAAGAAAGCTCTGTTTGTGGAGAAAATTAGGACAATTTTATTTGAGTACAGCGTCACATGACCACGCAATTGTCAGTTACAGTAATGCAGTGCAGTATCACAAAAAATGGCCTGGTCAGGAAGGGGGGGGGGAACCTTCTCGGGGCTGAAGTGGTTAAAGTGGTTGTAAATCTCAGACAGGAAATTTGAACAAAGCATATTATTTTGTAGTGTGTACCGGTCTCAATTAAGAGCGTCATTTCTGTCCGCTGTTTCGTTCCTCTGCTACCTTCTGATGGGTTTTTCTGACACCAAGAGAAAAATGGTGACAGGGTAGGGATCCCCAGCTGATTGACAGCCTCGGCTCTGTTTCTGTGTGCTGTGTGGAGAGGGGTGTGTCTGTTCCATCCAATCAGCTCTCAGACCTCTCTTCACTGAGCTCTGCAGAGTGTAACTTTAGCTCTCCGCCCCGTTTTTGTGTGTATCCAATCAAATTTGCAGTCAAATTGTAACACGTGGTGAGCTTTAAGCCTCATACACACGATCGAATTTTCATCGGACAAAGCGTAGGACTTTTGTCCGAAGGGCGTTTGCCAGGAACTTGTATTGCATGCAAACGTCAAAGAATTGTCGGCCAACAAACACGAAACTACAGTTTTTTTTCAGCTCTTTAGCGCCACCCTTTGGGCAACTTCTGCTAATGTTGTGTTATGGTAAGCATTTCTTCTGAGCATGCGTGTTTGTACTTTGGAGTTTTGTACACACGATTGTAAAATCTGACAACACACAATTGTTGGCAGACAATTTAAAAGCAACATTTGCCATCCGACAACAATTGTCCGGTGGAGCGTACAAACGGTCGGATTTTCCGACAACAGCCTGCCATCACACAACTCCCATCGGATAACCTGGTCATGTGTACGAGGCTGTAGGTTGCTGTAAAAGCTTTGGGAATTGAGCGACTTATCAATTCGAAAATGTAATACAAAAGTACAGCATTGTGCAATTAGGCTGGATACAGCCAATCAGAAATTAACATTTGTTAACCACTTAACCCCCGGGACCATATTGCTGGTCAAAGACCAGAGCACTTTTTGCGATTCGGCACTGCGTCGCTTTAACTGACAATTGCGCGGTCGTGCGACGTGGCTCCCAAACAAAATTGGCGTCCTTTTTTCCCCACAAATAGACCTTTCTTTTGGTGGTATTTGATCACCTCTGCGGTGTTTAGTTTTTACGCTATAAACAAAAATAGAGCGACAATTTAGAAAAAAATGAATATTTAATAAATATCCCCCAAAAATCTATAAAAAAAATTTTTTTTCCTCAGTTTAGGCCGATACGTATTCTTCTACATGTTTTTCGTAAAAAAAAAATCGCAATAAGCGTTTATTGATTGGTTTGCGCAAAAGTTATAGCGTTTACAAAATAGGGGGTATTTTTATTAATATATTTTTTTTTTTTACTAGTAATGGCGGCGATCAGCGTTTTTTTTTCGGTACTGCGACATTATGGCGGACACTTTTGACACATTTTTGGGACCATTGTCATTTTTATAGCGATCAGTGCTATAAAAATGCATTGGATTACTATAAAAACGCCACTGGCAGTGAAGGGGTTAACACTAGGGGCGGGGAAGGGGTTAAGTATGTTTCCTGGGTGTGTTCTAACTGTAGGGGGGGTGGCCTCACTAGGGGAAATGACTGATCTACATTGTATGAACAGAAGATCAGCATTTCCCCCCCCCCCCTGACAGGGAGACACACACAGCTCCCGGTCCTCGCTCTGTAACGAGCGATTGCGCATGCCCGGCGGTGATCGCGCCCGCCGGGCATGCGCACGGGAGTCGGGGGTGAGCGGGGGGCGCGAGTGGCCTGCGCAAGAGCCAACGTTATATTACGTGCTCTCGCGCAGGGGAAAAATTCGGGTTTACATCCACTTTAATGTAATTGGATTAAACTCCTAAAGGAATCATCCAATTGGTCACTAGGAATTACTGCTGTTTATTATAGTTTTGTTAAATAAAACCTTTGAATCGAAGCAATAAAGCCGAGGATAGGTATAAAATATATGCTGTGTAATTTAAAGTAAAATATTAATATTTAGAAATATTTATGGGGTTGTGGTTGCCATTGAAAATAAATAATTTCTTGGAGGTGCGCCGTCCGCTGCAGCAAAGTAAATTGCGCTCTTATTAGGATTTAGTAGGAATTTAGGTGTAAGAATTCCTCCGGCCGTGCGGAATCCATCCCAACAAAAGGTACAAATAACATGGGATGTGAGAATGTCTGTCGCCAGCTGAGCTATCTCTCTCCGGCTTTGTCTCTTCTGCGAACGTTTCCTGTGTGGGTTTTTTTTTTTATGGGAAGTGCAACTTCCTGAGCCGATTAGGTTGGTGAGCAAAAAAAAAGAGATTTTGTAACGGAAGAAAAACGAAATGTGTAAAAAAAGGGAAATGGGCTTGTCAACAGTCCTACTTTGCAAAACTGCTAATATAAGAAATGGGGGGTGCAGTACAGCTGTGTGATTGGAGAATGGAGCGCCGATCGTATGTCCCTAAATGACTATTGTGTGCAGACAGACGTATGACCCTTCTACACCATCACACCCGCCTCATAGCTAGGAGAGGGTCTGATAAGGGTCTGTAACAATGAAGAAACACTTGTTTGTACAGATCTTTTTTTTTTTATGCGGTGTGTCTTAAAATATAGTAAAAAAAAGTTATACATAAATACATAAGAAGAAAAAAAAATATCATTTAGATCAGTGGTCTCCAAATTCCCCCCCACTGACACCAATGATGGGGCACTATTCCTTCCACTGACACCAACAATAGGGCACTATTTCTTCCTCTGACACCAATGATGGGGTACTATTCCCCCCACTGACACAAACTATGGGGCACTATTCCTTCCCCTGACACCAATGATGGGGTACATTTCCTCCCACTGACACCAATGATGGGGTACATTTCCTCCCATTGAGTGGCTAAGAGACAGGGGGCCAGATTCTCAAAAGATAAAAGATATAACGGCATATCTCCAGATACGCCGTCGTATCTCTAAGGGCGCGTACACACCGGCAAACATGTACAATGAAACCGGTCCGCCGGACCGTTTTCACCGTACATGTCTGCCCGGGGATTTCTGTACGATGGCTGTACTAACCATCGTACAGAAATCCGCGCGTAAACACTACGCGGGGCTTGTCCGCGGCGTCGCCGCGACGATGACGCGGCAACGTGGGCGGGCCTGCCAGTTAAATGCTTCCACGCATGCGTCAAAGTCATTCGACGCATGCGAGGGATGGCGGGCGCTCGGACATGTACGGTAGGTCTGTACAGACGACCGAACATGTCCGAGCGGGCAGGATTCCAGCGGACTGTTTTAAAACAAGTCCAGGAATATTTGCCCGCTGGGAAAAGGCCCGGCGGGCAAATGTTTGTTGGAATCCTGTCCGCTCGGCCCTACACACGACCGAACATGTCTGCTGAAACTGGTCCGCGGACCAGTTTCAGCAGACATGTTTGGTCGTGTGTACGGGGCCTGAGTCGCGCCGTCGTATCTATGTGCCTGATTCTTAGAATCAGTTACGCATAGATTTCCCTTAGATCTGACAGGCGTAAGTCTCTTACGCCGTCGGATCGTAACTGCATTTTTACGCTGACCGCTAGGGGCGTGTACGCTGATTTACACGTCGAAATATGTAAATCAGCAAGATACGTGAATTCACGAACGTACGCCCGGCCGACGCAGTACATTTACGCCGTTTACACTAGGCTTTTCCCGGCATATAGTTACCCCTGCTATAAGGTGGCGTAAGTGCGGCGTACCAATGTTAAGTATGGCCGTTGTTCCCGCGACAAAATTTTAAAATTTTGCGTAACTCGTCCGTGAATGGGGCTGGACGTAATTTACGTCCACGTCAAAAGCAATACGTCCTTGCGGCGTATTAGGAGCAATGCACACTGGGAGATTTCCATAGAGATAAAACACGCCCCCCTGTCCCACATTTGAATTAGGCGGGCTTACGCCGGCCGATTTACGGCCAACTTACAGATCAAGTGCTTTGAGAATACAGCACTTGCCCGTCTAAGTTGCGGATGCGTAACGTAAATACGTTACGTTACGTCCGCACAAAGATGCGCGCACCTACGAAAATCTGGCCCAGGATTGTAAATTTTTACTACGCTTTTAAAATTTTCATACATTGTAAGTGTGCAATTGTAAAGGGAGGGTTGTTGTCAATAAAATGTTATGGCGGAATTACGCTATGTGCACACATCTGTTTTTTGTTGTGAGAGACATCTAGTGAGTGACGAAAGCCGTCCCAGATGCAAAGATACAGATTATGACAGGCGCACGTTCTGAATTTTTATGGTAAAAGCGCGAGCATAGGGGTGATTATTCACGCGGTGTGGTGACGGGATCCCTTCATGAACATTTTTCAATCAATCCTTCTCAATTTGATCGTTTTTGGACAATTGAGCATTCACTTTACTTGTTTATTGTGGATCATTCCAAGCGCTGCTAATGTTAGTGCTGGTGTTCTGCCGATGAGTGTCCCCCCAGCGGATTATACCCCCCCCCCCCTGTACTGCGCAGGCGCAGGGCTTGCCACCGAAAATAGCCAAACATGCAGCACCTGGGTGGACCTCGCTGTAAGTGGCCAGTCGGCCTCACGTCCTCGCTTCGCTTGCTCGCCCTCCTGGCTCTTTTTTTTAACATCCTCCATGTCCACAGGGATGGTAAGGAATAAGCCTGGATGTCAGAAGTGTGCGCAGGCGCCGTCTAGAGCTACATGTTCGTCAATTTTCGGAGGCAAGCGCCACACCTGCGCAGTACAGCGGGGGGGGGGGGCATAATCCACCGGTTCACACTACAGCGATTTGGGATCCGACTTGTGTCGCCCCAAGTCACGCGACATGAGAAATTCAATTGAAGTGAATGAGAGCCGTCTTAATGTACACTACTGAAGTCGCTCCGACTGCAGAAAAGGTTCCTGTACTACTTCTAGGCATTCTGTGATTGGCCACAGCCAAAGTCGCCTGTCCTGGAGGCAACTTTAAAGCGGAGGTTCACCCAAAAATCAACATTCTGCCATTAGATCCAGCATACTGCTGACATCTGCAGTATGCTGTTTTTTTATAGCCCGTTGTTATCCGGCTCCGAGCGGGGATTCCTGCGGGAATAAGGCGTTCCTAAGCCAAGTGGATTTGATTGACGGGCTGCTAAAGCGCATCACGCCTTCCGAAAATACCTGAGGTGACACTCGGGTGTTTACAGCGCCTGCGCCTGCCGTGTAGAGCTGACTGCGCAGGCGCCGTAAACACTCGAGTGTCACTTCGGGTATTTTCGGAAGGCGTGACGCGCTTTAGCAGCCCGTCAATCAACTCCGCTTGGCTTAGGAACGCCTATACCCAGAAGGAATCCCTGCTCGGACCCGGATAACAACGGGCTATAAAACGATAAGTACACAAAAAAAAAAAAAAAACAGCATACTGCGGATGTCAGCAGTATGCTGGATCTAATGGCAGAAAGTTGATTTTGGGTGAACCCCCGCTTTAAGTCGCGTTGTAAGTTGCTCCAAGTCGCGCTGAAGTCACCTTGCAAAGTCGCGCTGAAAGGCAGGGTTGCCCCTGTGTGAACTGGTGTATTGTCACAGTTTGCTGCCTATCCTAGAATGCTCCGGAAGTCACGTGGCGGCCAACTGCGCATGCGCCATGCGTTCCAAACGCAAATGCGATACGTTCCAATGCATTCACGACAGTGCACACCAGTGAAACCTCGGTCGCCATCCAGGCTCTTTCCTTAACATCCCCTTGGATTGGAGGATGTTAAAAAAAGAGCCAGGAGACCGAGCGAGCGGAGCGAGCCGTCCGAGCGAAGCGAGGACGTGAGGCCGACTGGCCACTTTCCTCTAAATCCACGTCGCCCTGAATGCCGGGTTCGCTGGTGTGTACTGTCGAAAATCCATTGAAACGCATCGCACTTGCGTTTGGAACGCATCGCGCATGCGCAGTTCGCTGCCACGTGACTTCCGCAGCATTCTAGGATAGGCAGCAAACTGTGACACTACACCGGCACTTATATTTTGACTGTAGGATATGTTTGGATGTTTGTTATGGTTCATAGCGGCTGCTATTTATGTTTACACAGAATCCATTCTTAATTGATGACCCATGAGCGCGGGGAGGGAGAGATCATTTAGTTATTGTTATTTGATCACTTTCATTTGATTTCTTACTAAAAATATGATTATACATTTTTTTATTTTTTATTTGAGGGTCTGGGAGGGCCATTTCTTTTTCTTCCTTAGGCTTCTGTAATGTAGTGAACCTTAGATACACAAATGTAGAAAACCTAAAATTTGTATATAGAGAACCTGGGACCTCTGCTGTGTCTGTTAATGACTCCTCTCGCTGAGCTAACTAGGATGCTGGACAGCACCCTGTCTGATCAATTGGACAACCCAGCCTTGCGCCTTATCTTCTGATGAACCTTGAACTCTTTGCTCCTCCCATTAACTTCCTGATTTAAGACATGTCTATGCACTTCCTGTTTGCCAGATTATTGTGCTCTCTTCAGCCAACATTTCCCTCCTGTCTTCCGTGCAGTCGTCCATATATTCCTACCACTCGATATTGAACCATGGCTTGTTCCTCGACTACACTTCTGCCTAAACCCAACCTGCAACTACTCGCTACTGACCTTTTGGCTTGTTTACTGACTATGCTTCTGTTTGATCCTTACCTGCTTATCCACTACTGGGCCCAACTCCTGGTGGGACAATACTGAGGACTGTGACCGGGTACTAACACGCAGCGAAAGCTATCTCCACCATCAGGTGCTCTGGTGAACACCAGGTAGTACCTAGACTTCGCACCTCAGATAAGCCTGCGTCATCCACCAATCATAATCCCTAAATATTTGTAAAAGGCTACAATTTTAGATGTGAGTGAGGCTGAGTAGATGTTCTTAAAGTAGTTACAAGTACAAGAATATCTGGTTTGTGGTTATTAACAGAAGGCAATTCATGGCAGTTTTTTTAGATACCCACAGGCAAGAGAATCCAGGCCCTTACCTTCAAGACGTACAATCTACTAGTCTTACAGTTTGTAAACAGTGGGCTAGATTCAGATCCATTGGTGTATCTATCGGCGGGGCGTAACGTATCTCCGATACGTTACGCCGCCGTAAATCAGGGCGCAAGTTCCGTATTCAGAAAGAACTTGCGCCCTAAGTTACGGCGGCGTAACGTATGTGGTCCGGCGTAAGCCCGCCTAATTCAAATGTGGATGACGTGGGCGTGTTTTATTTAAATTAATTGTGACCCCACGCATGCGCCGTTCGTTAAAGAATCCCAATGCGCATGCTCGAAGTTACGCCGCAAATCGTCATTGCTTTCGACATGAACGTAAATTACGTCCAGCCCTATTCGCAAACGACTTACGCAAACGACGTAAAATTTTCTAAATTTGAGGCGGGAACGACGTCCATACTTAACATAGGATACGCCTCATATAGCAGAGGTAACTTTACGCCGGAAAAAGCCTAACGTAAACGACGTAAAAAAATGCGCCGGGCGGACGTACGTTTCTGAATCGGCATAACTACCTAATTTGCATATTCCTCGCGGAAATATACGGAAGCGCCACCTAGCGGCCAGCGTAAATATGCAGCCTAAGATACGACGGCGTAAGAGACCTACGCCGGTCGGATCTTAGGGAAATCTATGCGTAACTGATTCTATGAATCAGTTGCATAGATACGACCCCGCAACTCAGAGTTACGACGGCGTATCAGGAGATACGCCGTCGTAACTCCGTTGTGAATCTAGCCCAACATATACAAATCACAGAATCTCATGCTGTACACATATGACAAGAGGGATCTACTAACGCTAAATGAAATATACAAGGACTCTGAGGTGAAGTGGGCACTCTGATGTGAAAGGTGGGCTTATCATATGAAGGGGGGCTCTGATGTGATGGGGGTTCTGATGTGAAAAAGGGACTCTGATGTGAAGGGGGGCTTTTTTCCCTATTGGTTGAACTAGATCAGTGGTCCCTGAATGCGGTCCTTTGCTTGCTTTTATTCGGTCCTTGGGGCATTATTACACCCACTGTCAGCAACAGTGGGGCACTATTCTTCCCACTGACACCAATGATGGGGCACTGCTACTCCCACTGACACCAATGATGGGGCACTATTACTCCCACTGATATCAACGATGGGGCACAATTCCTCCCACTGACACCAATGATGGGACACTATTCCTCCCACTGACACCACCGATGGGGCACTACTACTCCCACTGATACCAATGATGGGACACTGTTCCTCCCACTGACACCAACGATGGGGCACTACTACTCCCACTGATACCAATGATGGGACACTATTCCTCCCACTGACACCAACGATGGGGCACTACTACTTCCACTGATACCAATGATGGGGCACTACTACTTCCACTGATACCAATGATGGGACACTATTCCTACCAATAAAGGGGCACTATTCCTCCCATTAATACCAATGATGGGGCATTGTTTACTCCCACCGACGCCAGAACATTTTCTTCTCCCACTGGCCACAATTTGGCCTCCCTACAGTTTGAAGGACAGTAAATTGGCCTTTGTTTATAAAGTTTGGAGACCCGTAAACTAGGACCCGGATTCACGTAGAATTGCGTATCTTTGTGCGGGCGTAAGTATCCTATTAACGTTACGCCTCCGCAACTTTTACAGGCAAGTGCCGTATTCTCAAACGAAAGTTGCGGCGGCGTATCGTAAATAGCCCGGCGTAAGCCCGCCTAATTCAAATGTGGTAGATGTGGACGTGTGTTATGTAAATTTTATGTGACCCCACGTAAATGCCGCTTTTTACGAACGGCGCATGCGCCGTCCGTGAAAGTATCCCAGTGCGCATGCTCCAAATTAACCCGCAAGAAGCCAATGCTTTCGACGTGAACGTAAATGACGCCCAGCCCTATTCGCGAACAACTTACGCAACGCGGGAACGACGTCCATACTTAACATTGGTACGCCTCATGTACGCCTCATATAGCAGGGGTAAATTTACGCCGGTAAAAGCCTAACGTAAATGGCGTATCTGTACTGCGTCGGCCGGGCGTACGTTCGTGAATTTGCGTATCTAGCTGATTTACATATTTCTAGGCGTAAATCAGCGTACATGCCCCTAGCGGCCAGCGTAAATATGCAGTTAAGATACGACGGCGTAAGAGACTTACTTACTGTTGTTGTTTTTTTTGGGGGGGGGGGGACAAATATTTATAAAATATACAATGTCGCCCTTGCACTGAAAAGTTTGGAGACCCCTGACCTAGAATGCAAGGCAGGCATAGACAACACATTATTCTCAATGGCCCAGATTCAAGAAGCTATTGCGCCCGCGCAACCATAGGTTGCGCGGCGCAATAGCTGTTTTGCTCCCGCGTAGCGAATGCCCCTGATTCAGGAACATCGCTACGCGGACTGCAGCCTAGGATATGACAGACATAAGCCTCCTTATGCCTTCATATCTCAGGCTGCATTCTTGCGTTGGCCGCTAGGGGGCGCGGCCATTGTGATCGGCGTATAGTATGCAAATTGCATACTACCACCGATTCACAAAAGTTGCGCGGGCCCTGCGCACGCAAGGTACGGAGTTTCTGTACGGCGACTTTAGCGCAAGGTTGCTCCTGCTAATAGTAGGGGCAGCCAATGCTAAAGTATAGCCGCCCTTCCCGCTCGTGAAATTTAAATTTCACGTCGTTTACGTAAGTGATTCGTGAATGGCGCTGGACGCCATTCACGTTCACTTAGAAGCAAATGACGTCCTTGCGACGTCATTTGCCGCAATGCACGTCGGGAAAGTTTCCCGACGGAGCATGCGCTGTTCGCTCGGCGCGGGAGCGCGCCTAATTTAAATGATTCCTGCCCCCGGCGGGATCATTTACATTAGGCGCCCTTACGCCGGGCTAATTAGCATAGCGCCCGCGCAATTTACGGAGCTACTGCTCCGTGAATCGCGGGCAAATCGAAATATTTGCGTGGGCGCAGAGCAAAAATCGTTGCCCTTTGCCCACGCAAATATTGCGCGGATCTACCTGAATCTGGGCCAATGTCTGGTTTAGCAGGTCAGCTAATTTGCAAATTAGCAACGCTTCCATCTTTAGAATCTTGCTAACAGGTTATATTTAGAAATTGAAACAACTGCATCATTACAAACCGCATTTGGCAGACCAGTCGTGTAAATTGCATACCATTTTGCTTTTCGAATTATTTTATCAGAATGTGAGTATCACATGAGCAGTACAATTGTATTTATATATCAGACAGGAGGCTCATATCTTATGCATTAACTTTCTTTATTTAATGCCCACCAGGTAGGTACTAGCCTATTTGCAGGGGATAACTAAAATCCAGTCAGTATACTGGTAATAGTATCCAGGGAACAGGGGACTCTGTGCTAAGGATATTAGTGTCCACCATAATGACCATAATCTTGGTTTCATGTAATACATCGTGACCCTGTTTCTGCAATCCCCCCTCCTAGAGGGAATTTCAGTTTATTGCCACAAGAATCTGTGCTGTGAAACTTTTCTCTCTTTCTGAATCTGAGAGAAAGTAATGCTCACATGTTTGAGACGTGCACTAATGACAGTCGAAGGGGGTGCATTTTGTACGTGAGACCTTCTGAAGTGGAAGCATTTCTATAGATTTATGTGCTTAAAGGGGTTGTGAAGGTTTGTTTTTTATTTTCTAAATAGCTTCCTTTATGCTAGTGCATTGTTGGTTCACTTACCTTTTCCTTCGTTTTACCTTCTAAATGTTTTTTTTCCTTGTCTGAATTTCTCACTTCCTGTTTCTCCTCAGTAAGCTTGCCCCCATCATCTGAGCCGTTCTGGCTGGGTCAGCCAGAACAGCTTACTAAGGAGGAACAGGAAGTGAGAAATTCAGACAAAGAAAACAAAACAAAAACATTTTTAGAAGGGAAATCGAAGGAAAAGGTAAGTGAACCAACAATGCACTAGCTTAAAGGAACCTATTTAGAAAATAAAAAAACAAACCTTTACAACCCCTTTAAAGCAGAATTTAACTGTCTGAACACCACAAACTGAAAAGGTTATTTAACCGCTTAAGACCCGGACCATTATGCAGGTAAAGGACCAGGCCCCTTTTTGCGATTCGGCACTGCGTCGCTTTAACTGACAATCGTGTGACGTGGCTCCCAAACAAAATGGACGTCCTTTTTTTCCCACAAATAGAGCTTTCTTGTGGTGGTATTTGATCACTTCTGCGGGGTTTTTTTTTTGCGCTAAGTGAAAAAATTATGCAGCAAGCTAATCCATTTTGATGAAATTTCATTGCAACAACTCAAAATGGTCCTCAGTAGTTTGTATGGCCCCCAAGTGCTTAAATACATGCCTGACAACATCAGGGCATGCTCCTAATGAGACGACGGATGGTGTCCTGTGGGTTTTTCCTCCCAGATCTGGACCAGAGCATCACTAAGCTCCTGAACAGACTTGGGTGCAACCTGGCGGCACCGAATGGACCGAAACATAATGTCCCAGAGGTGTTCTATTGGATTTAGTTCAGGTGAGCGTGGGGGCCATTCAATGGTATCAATTTCTTCATCCTCCCAGGAACTGGCGGCATGCTCTCACCACATGAGGAACCCAGGACCCACTGCACCAGCGTAGGGTCTGACAAAGGGTCCAAGGATTTCATCCCGATACCTAATGGCAGTCAGGGTGCCATTGTGTAGCCTGTAGAGGTTTGTGCGTCCCTCCATGGATATACCTCCCCAGATCATCACTGACCCACCACCAAACCGGTTGTGCTGAACGATGGTACAGGCAGCATAAAGTTCTCTGCAGCTTCTCCAGACCCTTTCACGTCTGTCACATATGCTCAGGGTGAAACCTGTTCTCATCTGTGAAAAGCATGGAGCACCAGTGGCAGACCTGCCAATTCTGGTGTTCAATAGAAAATGACAGTCAAGCTCCACAGTGTCCGGCAGTGAGTACAGAGCACACTAGAGGACGTCGGGCCCTCAGGCCACTCCCATGAAGTCTGTTTCTGATTGTTTGGTCAGAGATATTCACACCAGTGGCCTGCTGGAGGTCATTTTGTAGGGCTCTGGCAGTGCTCATCCTGTTCCTCCCTGCACAAAGGAGCAGATACCGGTCCTGCTGATGGGTTAAGGACCTTCTACGGCTCTGTCCAGCTCTTCTAGAGTAACTGCCTGTCTCCTGGAATCTCCTCCATGCTCTTGAGACTGTGCTGGGAGACACAGCAAACCTTCTGGCAATGACACGTATTGATGTGACATCCTGAGGCATTGGACTGCCTGTGCAACCTTTATAGGGTCCAAGTATCGCCTCGTGCTACCAGTAGTGACACTGACCCTAGCCAAATGCAAAAGTAGTGGAAAACAGTCAGAAAAGATGAGTAGGGAAAAAAAATGTCAGACACCTCCACCTGAAAAAACATTCCTGTTTTAGAGGTCGTCTCATTGTTGCCCATCTAGTGCACCTGTTAATTTCAATTAACAACAAAGCAGCTGAAACTGATTAACAATCCCCTCTGTATACACCCCTCCCCCTCTGCTACTTAACTGACCAGATCCATATCCCATGAGTTCTGATTCAAAAGTGTTCCTTTTATTTATTTTTTTGAGCAGTGTATTTTATACATTTCCTTTTCAGTAGCGTAACTACTAGGGTTGCAAAGATTGCACTGGTAACCGGGCCCTGGCGTTCGGCACTGTGGCTCCACAACTGCAGTTGTAAGCAGAGAGTGTCAGTTACACTCTTTCTTACACTGCCCAGACCCAGCACTGACAGACGCAACCCCCCCCCCCCCCCAGCACGCTTCGCACGGACAGGAGAGAAGAGCGAAAGCCCAGCAGCTGCAATTACATTACTGCTTGAGCCTCCTTCCTTCCTGGGGTGAGTGAACTCACCATCCATGGTGACTGAGGTGTCTTCCCTCCCTTTTCTTACCTGCCTCTGAGTACACAGATGTAAGAAGAGTTCTGTGGACTCTGATATAATGGGGGGGGGGGCTTTGGTGAGCAGAGAAACCCTTACATCAGAGTTCCCCTTTACACAAGAGGCTACAGAATTCCCCCTTACATCAGAGTTCCGAAAAGCTCCCCTTACATCAAAGTTACCCTTTTACATTAGAGTCCACAGAGCTCCCTCTTACAGTGAAATTCTTCAGACTCTGATGCAAGGGGGGGCTCTCTGGACTTTCATGTATGGGGGACTCTGGGAACCCTGATTAAAGGGGAATGCTTAAAACTATTATGTATGTGGGGGCTCTGGTTACCAGTGACCCCCTTATATCAGCGTTACCCACTGCACCAGAGTCTGCAGTTGCGCCTTACATTAGAGTCCCCTCCTTACATCAAAGTTCTCAGTGTTCCTCCTTAAATTATATTCCCCAGCATTCTCCCTTATATCAGAGTCTGCAGAGTTTAGCCATGTTTATATACCGCGTTTGCGTCTAGAAGCATTTGCTAAAATGAAAAACGTCTGTAAACGAAACGCTGCTAAACCCAAGTTACCGCGTTTAGCAACGTTTACAAGCTGTTACAGGCATTTGGTGTTTCAAATGCCTCTGAATATCTGTCTGAACCCATTTTATTGCGTTCCAAAAAATTTTTTCTAAACTCCACTACATAGAAACAACTAGTAACGACCCTGTGTACATGTACTGATAAGATAACGGAGGAGAGTTCAGGAGCAGCTGAAAAAACTGCTCCTAAACGTCCATTTATCATCAGCAGTGTACATGAGGGCTATGTCGCAGAGTGGATGTGTTGCATTGTGATCTGTGCTGCTGCACACTGTGGGGCAAACTAGGAAAGAAATTGGTGAGCAGTAGGGATGAGCTTCGTATTCAAATCAAACTCATGTTCGACTCAAACATCGTATGTTCGATCGTTCATTGAATTACAAAAGTTTTGGGCCGTTCGCTCCAAATTCGAGTGGCCTTTCACGGCCCATAATTCACTGCGGCATCGCAGTGCATTGCTGGCTGATGATTGGCCAAGCATGCACTATGACCCGCATGCTTGGCCAATCACAGCTTGCAAAAAACGGAGAGACATAATTGGCCAAAGCCAGGGTGGCTTTGGCCAATTATGGCTCAGGGGGTTTAGTACACGCCCCACACTATAAAAGGCCGCCTGCAGGTCGGCCTTGTGTAGTGTGTTGCGGTGGTTAAGAGAGTGTGTCATTTTTAGTAGGTAGGGCAGGCAGGCAGGCTAGTCAGTTAAAGTTACAGTGTGTAGAGGATATATATGCATCCCAGGTGTTGTATATATATTTATACACTGTATAGTTTAGCTAGATCCGCACTTCCTAATTTACTGGCAGGCAGGTGATTGTGCTAGCTGCAGTATTCTCACTTGGTTTACTGCCTGTGTCCTCTGCAGTTTGCACCTAAAGCTACGTGGTGTGTGTACTACTGCCTTTGTCCTCTGTAGTTTGCACCTAAAGCTACTTGGTGTGTACTGCCCGTGTCCTCTGCAGTGTGCACCTAAAGCTACGTGGTGTGTGTACTGCCTGTGTCCTCTGCAGTGTGCACCTAAAGCTATGTGGTTTGTACTGCCTGTGTCCTCTGCAGTGTGCACCTAAAGCTACTTGGTGTGTGTACTGCCTGTGTCTGTGCTATTTTTCTCAATGATTTTCATCCATATTGCAGGGACCAGACATTACATTAAAGCCACATGCAGTTTTAAATTACTTTTTTCTTATAGTAATCTCATTTTGTGCAGGGACAGTTCTAAACATGTGCCACTTCACAGGCATACTATAGACACCCAGCAGGTACGATATTTAAAGGAATTTTAAAAAATGTTTTTTCACTTTAAGCATCATTAAAATCACTGCTCCAGAAAAAACTACCGTTTTTAAAACTTTTTTTTCCATTGATTAGGTGTGCAACGGATCACAGTTGATCTGTGATCCGAACGGGTCACCCCCTTCGGATGGGAACACACTGTGATCCGCGGATTGCCGCGGCTCTGGAGCTAGGCCGAAGCTGCGGCCTTTCCTAATGTTATGGCCGCAGCTCCGGAGCTAGGCCGAAGCTGTGGCCTTTCCTAACGTTATGGCCGCGGCTTCGGCCTACCTCCGGAGCCGCGGCCATAACGTTAGGAAAGGCTGCGGCTTCGGCCTAGCTCCGGAGCCGCAGGAATAACATTAGGAAAGGCCGCGGCTTCGGCCTAGCTCCGGAGCCGCGGCCATCTTGGTACACCCGGCGGTGGCCCTCCTCTGTTTACACCCACAGAGGAGGAGCCTGCACTCGGACACACGCTGGGAGTGTCTGTACTGCCCGAGGGGGGTCTCTTGCCTTGAGAGGAGGGGGAGTCTCTTGCCCTGAGAGGAGGGGGGGTCTCTTGTACTGAGAGGAGGGGGGGGGGTCTCTTGCTACTGTGC
The DNA here is from genome assembly GCF_905171775.1 of Rana temporaria. Classification (NCBI taxonomy): domain Eukaryota; kingdom Metazoa; phylum Chordata; class Amphibia; order Anura; family Ranidae; genus Rana; species Rana temporaria. The sequence goes on from NC_053490.1 coordinate 369,465,166, forward strand.
CATTAATGACAGTCTCACAGACGCACATAAACCTCAATCAATGCTAAAAATTAAGAATACCCTAAAGTGGGGTTCTGGGCATCAATTTTTTATTTATTTTTTTGCAATCTCAATTACATTATTATGAATATGCATTAAAACATATTAATAAAGCACGATCGGTACATAAACAGTTGCAAAAACGTACGTGATATCATCTCAGGGATCTTGTGGCCGTTTCCATGTTAGCTGTGAGCATTATGAAGCCCAGTTCATGTTTCTTCCTGGATTTTCAGAGAGAGGTGCATGCTGGGATTTTTAGCCACAGTAATGCCCAGAGACTCCTGGGAAAAGAGGCAATGGGGTCTTAGGACAGGAATTCCTACCACCTTGGACTAGGAACTAGGCAGATTACGAAAATCTGCCTAGTAACAGCCATATAGAAGTAAGTAAACAAAAACATTTTAAGAATTTATTTTTTTACATTAAAGGCAAGCTGTTCTTAAAAAGTTTGTTTTTAGGGTGGAACTCCGCTTTAACTGAACCGATCTTAAAAAATATCTTAAAAATTAGCAACTAGCAACTGTTGAGACAAGTGAAAATTTGATCAGGATTATGCAGCATACAACATGGCATATAGGGGTGGCTCACAAAACAATCCTCGGTTTCCAGGAACAGTCCTCATTTTTGAGGAGGCTGTCCCTAGATGTGTTCCTACAGACAGCCTCTCTGTAAACAGCGGGTCCTGCGGAGGTCTGAGGGTATGCTGGAGGACAGGTGGCAGGACAAATCAGTGTCAAGGTCCTCCCTCGCTCCCGCCAGACTCCGCAGACTATCCTGTGATGCCTATCTACAATAGAGGAAGGTTTTAAACTAGCATTCCGTTGATAAGACTGACTTCTTTTTTTTTTTATACTACTGACAGCTTACATTATCTACATACTGCTGGACCCCGGCTATGCACTCGGCGGCACCTCTCACAAGGCATTACCAGCAATATTCCAAGTCGTTTTTCAGTTGTATGTCACACATTGTTTGATGCATTTGTGATAGTGTTTGGCAGTTCCTAATGTGATGGTAAATTTGTGATGATCATTGCGGCTTCCCCCACTGGAGGACATTCATTGCAGAGAGAAAAAGTGTATAATGGCAGTATTATATTTATGATGGTTTCTACCATGCAATAATAGGAACTTTGTTCACCAGGCAGTATTTATAATCACTTTTCATCACCAGGAGCATTTTCTCTTTCAAATAAGGATTTTCTAATGTCCCTACTGATACGGTCTAAGCAAATATCAAGGCATTGAAACAGTACTTCAATAACCCTGTGCGCAGGGCCGGATTCCAGACAAGGCCAACAAGGCCAGGCCTTGGGGCGGCAGTGGGTGCAGGGGCGGCACTGCGGCTGAGAGGAGAGGACACTTTCACTTTCATATCAGGAGTTCCCCCCTGTCATGCGGATGGTGAGAGGAGAAAAAACAGAGGAAAGAGGAGGTGAGATAGTTCTTGGCAGTAGCAACCCCCCTCCTTTTCAATGTCATTTTATCATTTTCGGCAGCAGCACTCCCCAATGCTCAATGTCATTTTTGAAAGCAACACCCCCCCCCCCCCCTTCTCAGTGTCCTGCCGAAAAAGTCCCCCGGCAGATAATGTGTCCCCCCCCCCCCCGTACTGCGCAGGCGGGGGCGGCATTGAAGGACCCGGCCTTGGGGCGGCAAAGGGAGTAAATCCGGGCCTGCCTGTGCGACTTTTTACGCTAATTGGAGATTGGTTATATTCACCTCTGATCTATAGGGAACTGTGGTGTTTGAGTCTATTGTCCCAACAGTTGCTTAGGAGTTGAACTTTAAATAATTAGTAGGGCTGTTACTGATTAAAATTTTCGTGTTCGATTAATCAATATTTTTTTATCGATTAATCGTCTAATTTCGATTAATTATAACGCACATACAGTTTTTACAATTTTTTTGATTTATATAACGCTTAGGCCGGGTACTCACGACCAAACATGTACGGTGAAAGCGGTCCGTCGGACCGTTTTCACCGTACATGCCTGCCAGAGGGCTTCTGTACGATGGTTGTACACACCATCGTACAGAAGTCCGCGCGTAAACAATACGCGGGGCGTGTCCGCGTCGTCGCCGCGACGATGACGCGGCGATGACGCGGAGACGTGGGCGGGCCTGCCATTTAAAGGCTTCCACGCATGCGTCAAAGTCATTCGACGCATGCGAGGGACGGCGGGCGCCTGGACATGTACGGTAGGTCTGTACTGACGACCGTACATGTCCGAGCGGGCAGGATTCCAGCGGACGGTTTTAAAACAAGTCCAGGAATATTTGCCCGCTGGGAAAAGGCCCGGCGGGCAAATGTTTGCTGGAATTCGGCCCGCTCGCGCCTACACACGACCAAACATGTATGCTGAAACTGGCCCGCAGACCAGTTTCAGCATACATGTTTGGTCGTGTGTACGGGGCCTAACAGTTTGCACAGCACTTTACATGGGGGAAGATAGTACAGTTACAATACAAATCAATACAGGAGGAATCCGAGGGCCCTGCTCATTAGAGCTTACAATCTAGGATTTATGTGTTTCAGTAAGACTGTGAAGCATAGTATATGTAAACCCAACATTTCATATTCCTGGTATGTGCCTGCTGTATCATGTACTTATATGCAAACGTATCCCATTATCTTTGTATTGCTTCCTTTGTGTAAAATACCTAGGCCCGCATTCACATACATCGGCGCATTTTTATGTGGGCGTAGCGTATCTAATATACGCTACGCCTATGCAGCGCACAGAGGCAAGCACCGGATTCACAAAGCACTTGCTCCCACTCGCTCTTAAAGATATGCTGGGTTTCCTCGGCGCAAGCCAGCGTAGGTGGAAGTGGGCGTGAGCCATGCTAATGAGGTGTGACCCCATGCAAATGATGGGGCAAGCGCCATAGAAGTACTTAAAATGAACGGCGCATGCGCCGTCCCGTGGCCGCATCCCTGTGCGCATGCTCAGAATCACGTCGGAACTACTCCCTAAGATACGACGGATCACTGCCTACGACGTGAACGTAACCTACGCCCAGCCCTATTCACGTACTACTTAAACGACGTAAAATACGACGGCTGTGTTCCCTGGTCCATACCTTAACATGAGTTGCGCCTCATATATGGGGAATAACTTTACGCCGGACGTACGACTTACGCGTATCTCCCTCATTTGCATATGTTCATAGAAAATCAATGGGAGCGGCAAATGCGCCCAGCGTAAATATGCGCCCACGATACGATGGCGTAGGCAAGTTACGTCGGTCGTAGGAAGCCTATTTTTAGGCGTATCTCAGATTGTGGGCACGGCCCACAGATATGACGGCGCATAGTTACACTTACGCGGCGTATCTCGAGATACGTCGGCGTAAGTGCTTTGTGAATCCGGGCCCTAATATTTCTTGTTTACCAATAATAAAAAAAAGACGACGATACTAAGCATGAGAGCACAGCGTGGTCAGTTCTCTAGCCTTCTCTCCTCCAAGGACCAGACCTGTCCTGACACACCATCCCCCGCACAGTCATACTGGGAAGACTAGTATGCTGTTTCTCCTTCCCTTGCTCTCTGAGCTCATTATGCAGTTGAGAACAGAAGGAATGTGATCACTTATAAAAAAGGGAAAAATCATGGTATTTATAATGTTTAAATACATACAGTTGCCACAGAAAGTATGTGAACCCTTTTGGAATGATATGGATTTCTGCACAAATTGGTCATAAAATATGATCTGATCTTCATCTAAGGCCCCGTACACACGAGAGGATCCATCCGCTGAAAAATCTCAGCGGATCGGTTTCAGCGGATCGATCCCCTGGTGTGTCTGTTCCAGCGGATATTTCCGAATTCCAGCAGATAAAAATTTGTAAGCATGCTAACAAATCTATCCGCTGGAATCGGCTCCAGCGGTTTGATCCAATGGTCTGTACAGACTCACCGGATGGATCCGTCCGAACCCATCCCTCGCATGCGTCGTAATGATTCGACGCATGCGTGGATATCCTTATATGACAGCGTCGCGCACGTCGCCGCGTCATTATAGCGGCGACGGCGCGACACGTCACTGCGATGGGAATTCAGCGCGGATTTCGATCTGATGGTGTATACACTCCATCGGATCAAAATCCTCAGAGGATTTATCCGCGGATCAATCCTATCGTGTGTACCAGGCCTTAGTCACAACAATAGACAATCACAGTCTGCTTAAACTAATAACACACAAACAATTAAATGTTACCATGTTTTTTTTAACACACTAGGTCAGGGGTCTCAAACTCAAATTACCTGAGGGCCACAAGACAAGTTTTCATATGCCATGGGGGGCCGCATGCAAACTTTCAAACTTCAAAAACAACAGTACTGGTGTCAGCGAACACATTATTAACCCCCAGCACTGGTGTCAGCGAGCGCATTATTACCACCAGCACTGGTGTAAGTCAGGGTTTGACAAATTTGCTTGAAATCTAGGAGCCAGCTAAAAAAGTTAGGAGCCAGAAAACGCACCCCGTCCCGACGAGCTTAAGCTCCAAAAAGCAAGGCTTTTGGAGATACTTTTATAACCCTTTCCAGCTTTATGCCAACAATTCTTAGTCGCAGGTCTTCTGAGAGATCTTTTGTGCGAGGCATCATTCACATCAGGCAATGCTTCTTGTGAAAAGCAAACCCAGAACTAGTGTGTGTTTTTTTTATAGGGCAGCTGTAACCAACACCTCCAATCTCATCTCATTGATTGGACTTAGCTCTTGGAGATGTCATTAGTCTAAGGGTTCACATACCTTTTCCACCTGCACTGTGAATGTTTACATGGTGAGTTCAATAAAAACACGGTAACATTTAATTATTTGTGTGTTATTAGTTTAAGCAGACTGTGATTGTCTATTGTTGTGACTTAGATGAAGATCAGATCACATTTTATTACCAATTTGTGCAGAAATCCATATTATTCCAAAAGGGTTCACACACTTTTTATTGCAACTGTGTATATATATATATATATATATATATATATATATATATATATATATATATATATATTTATATTTATATTTATTTATATATATATATATATATATATATATATATATATATATATATATATATATATATATAAAACTTTCCTCATTTACCAAGTCCTGGAGTCCTTTAGCAACTGCAATTGCAGAGTGCCACTGTACTTTGCAAAGTGCACAGTCTATTTGCCTTTAGTAAATCAACCCCACAATATTCTTGCACTTTTTTTTCTGGGTGGGTAGTAGCAAGTGAATTCTCTATAGGAGAAGGATTGGGCACCACAACCTTGAGAAAAAGGCCCTATCAAAATAAAATAAAAATGAACAAAAAAAACTGAGAAAAGAAATTGAAATGCCCAAATGCCACCCCATTTTTTTAAAGAGAAGACTTGCTGCAATCAAATAAGAACACATAAATAAATAAAGGCCCTATAAAATATAAAATAACAACCAATATTCCCCAAACTAAGTGAAACCCCCAAAGAGCAGTGTGTTGCAGTGCTGTGCAGTGACATGCGGTTTCACCATATGCCGTGCGGAATAATGCAAATATGCTTTATTTTTCCACACTGCAAAACCAGTTGTTTACTATGTAATAGCAATAATCTCCGTTTATCCAGTGTGGAAAAACATGGATCACTGCACATTGTGAGAATGAGCCTGAAAAGTGGCCACTGACCTCAACTTAGTGGCCAGAGGACTAGAAAACAGAGTTAAACTCAGTTTCCTAACTGACCCTAGTCTCTGACTGAAATGTCCTGTTGACCCTGCCACCTTTGATGCTTGAGTTACAAGAAAAGTAAGCAGGAGGGAAGCTTCCGTTGGTTGTAATGGAATTCTGCAATTAGCCACAGACATCTACAAACAAAAAACATGTGTTAAAGAATGGCAGCATAGCTTTCCCCTAGAGGCAGAATTTAATTAACTGAAACAGAGAAAAAAAAGTTAACTTTAGCCTCATACCTCATCCAATGCATTCCCATACTAAGGACCGCAGTTCCAACAATTCAGCTCATACGTCAGGAAGGCTGGCCATACATCATACAATTTTCTTATTCAATTTCCTTTAGATTTGCCTTCAAACTATGTAGTTCAATGGCCTATCTGATTGTATACAAATTTGAAAGTGGTTTAGGTTTTCCCTTATATTATATGGTTTTGTTAAATCTAAAGGAAAATTGAATAAGAAATTGTATAATGTATGGCCAGCCTAAAGCCCTGTACACACGATCGGATATCTGATGGAATGTAATTCGATGGATTTTTTTGTTGGCTATCCGATGAAGCTGACTTTCATCAGTCTTGCCTACACACCATGATCCAAAAATCCGATCGTGCCAAAACGCGGTGACGTGCAACACTACGATGAGCCGAAAAAGTTCAATGCTTCCAAGCATGCGTCGACTTGATTCTGAGCATGCGTGGATTTTTGACCGATGGAGTTCCATATAAATGATCAGATTTTTCTATCGTTGTTTTTATCCATAGGAAAAATGTAAAACATGTTATATTTTTTTACACAGATGGAAATAAAACCGATGGGGCCCACACACGAACGGTTTGTCCGATAAAAACTGATCGTGTGTACGCGGCTTTATTGTCATTTCCAGACCACCAAATTAAAGCAGAACTAAACTATCCCAATCAGTATGACCTATTTTTAGAGAGGTTCTACAAATAAACCATTTTTTACTGTTAGGGTGCCATTCCCTGCATTAACAGGGCCGATCCTAGGCAGGGTGCACAGGGTGCATTGCACCCAGGCGCCTGCAAAGGTGGGGGCGCCGAACATCTAACAGACACTCTAACAGAAGACCTCTCTGTGTCCATCAGAGAGGCTCCCCTCCAAGCAAATTTGTCAACCCCTGAGCTAAGCACACCCTCCTGCCTGCATGCCTGAGCAAAGGGCAGATGGATTCCAGGAAGTAAATGCTACATGAATCATCTGCCCTTACTCCAGATGGCCGTGGCTAAAAATGTTGGGGGGGATGTTTTTCCAAAGGGATTTCTTCAACAAAATAAAACATTTAGACATGAATGGATGGGTGAGTTTGCTTTAAATAATAAAATAGCATTTTTTAGTTTGCGGTGCTCAGATACAGTGGAGTTCCATTTAATATCAGCAAGTAGGGTGGCATTCTGCACTACAGAGGTTGTACGTCTTACATGGCATCCAAGGCTGAGGGGCCTATTTATACAAGGCGGCCATCACAGTTTTACCGCTTCATCCTATTCCATTACAGAATTTGGGCTAGATTCAGGAACAAGTTACGGCGGCGTATCTGGGGATACGCCGCTGTAAATTCAAATCTGCACCGTCGTATCTTTACGCCGATTCTCAAAGGCAGATACGCTGAAAAAATAGGCTTCCTCCGCCGACGTAACTTGAATACGGCGGCGTATAATTGTGTGCATTCTTATGCTGGCCGCTAGGGGCACTTCCGTTGTTTTCGGCGTAGAATATGTAAATGACCTAGATACGGCGATTCACAAACGTACGTACGCCCGGCGCAATTTTTTTACGTCGTTTACGTTAGGCTTTTTCGGCGTAAGGTTACTCCTGCTATTAGGAGGCGCAGCCAATGTTAACCATAGTTACACAGGCGCAATTGCTTACTTGCCCCGGCGTAACGAATGCTCCTGATTCAGGGACCTCGTTACGCCGACTGCAGCCTAAGATATGCGCGGCATAAGGCTCTTATGCCCGCATATCTTAGGCTGCATTCTTGCGATGGCCGCTAGGTGGCGTTCCCGTTGTGCTCAGCCTATAGTATGCAAATTGCATACTAACACCGATTCACAACGTTGCGCAAGCCCTGCGTACGCAGTTTACGTCGTTTCCGTACGGCGTCTTTCGCGTAAGGCTGCCCCTGCTATTAGCAGGTGACTCCAATGTCTCCAACGTCGTTCCCGCGTCGCGAAATTTGAATTTTACGTAGTTTGCGTAAGTGATTCGTGATTTCCAGACGGAGCATGCGCTCTACGATCGCCGCGGGAACGCGCCTAATTTAAATGATTCCCGCCCCCTACGGGATCATTTAAATTGCGCGCGCTTACACCGGGCAATTTTAAAGAGCGCACACGCAATTTACGGAGCTACTGCTCCGTGAATCGCGGGTAGCGCAGTAAATTTGCGGGGGCGCAGGGCAAAAACGTTGCCCTGCGTTTTCGCAAAAAAAGCGCAAAGGTACCTGAATCCAGCCAAATATTATTATCTTCGCCTGCTATTTCACTTTTTTTTGCATGGTGGAAAACAATTAGCCATTTCATTGCCATCAAAATCAGGCAAAATAGTTTGACACGTTTTACCAATTGATTTATAAAAGCATATATTTTCCCTTATTTTCTATTGGGATGGGAGTATAACATTGATATGTCCTTTTAAAAGTTTCAGTATATTTACGTTTATACTTCATCATTTATTTGCACCATAAGTAGATTACTCCAGCGGGCCTTGTTGTCTCTTCTCGTGTAGATGGGCTGAAGATGTTCATTTTGTAATGTTGGTTTCTAAGCAAAAGCTCAGACATAGAAGGTGACACATCATAGTAATATTTTAGATTTTATCCAGTGACAAGTTCTACGTTTTTTTACACCATGTGCGCGTTTTTTTTCCGTTGTGCGATCTACCTTCATTTTTACTGTATCCCATCAGCTGTCCTATCTGAGGCGAGCGGTGCATGCTTAGTTTCCATGGAAACTAACACAGGAGGGGAGAGCAGGCAAAATACAGACAAAGAATGAACTATCTACATTGAGCAGGAGAGAGAATATGAATAAGGCATTTACTGCACTGAGACATTGAGAAAAGAGAAGGACCAAATGGGTAGAAAATGACCGAGCATGAATAAGGGTGGAATGGGCAGATGCAAGCATGGTCGGAAAGGCATGAAAGAATCCTGTGTATGCGAAGAGAACCTGCCATTGAAACGGACATTTCCATTTTGAGATCTAAAACAAAGAAGAATTCAAAAGTTAAAGTGGAATCCCAGGCAAATATAAAAATACATGCTTTCATTCTATTTACCCAAGGTCATCTTAATAGTAACTTCTCATAATCTCCTGCACACCAGGAGACGCTTGAGAGGGGATATGATTTCAATTTAGAAATATCGTACTGGTGACCCCACAATAGGGATAAAACTTTTTCACAGAAGGGAGTTTAACAAGACACGTGGCCACTCATTAAAATTAGAAGAAAAGAGGTTTAACCTTAAATACGTAGAGGGTTCTTTACTGCGGCAAGGATGTGGAATTCCCTTCCACCGGCGGTGGTCTTATCGGGGGGCATCGATGGTTTCAAGAAATTTTTATGCCGCGTACACACGATTGGTCCATCCGATGAGAACAGACCGATGGACCGTTTTCATCGGTTAACTGATGAAGCTGACTGATGGTCCGTCGCGCCTACACACCATTGGTTAAAAAACCGATCGTGTCAGAACGCGGTGACGTAAAACACGACGACGTGCTTAAAAAAACGAAGTTCAATGCTTCCATGCATGCGTCGACTTGATTCTGAGTATGCGTGGATTTTTAAACGATGGTCGTGCCTACTAGCGATCGGTTTTGTCCTATCGGTTAGGTATCCATCGGTTAAATTTAAAACAAGTTGGCTTTTTTTTAACCAATGGTTAAATAACCGATGGCGCCCACACACGATCGGTTTTGACCGATGAAAACAGTCCATCAGACCATTCTCATCGGTTTAACTGATCGTGTGTACGCGGCATTAGATAAGCAGCTGAACGACCACAGCATACAGGGATATACAAGGTAATACGGACATATAATCACACACATAAGTTGGACTTGTGTCTTTTTTCACCCTCACCTACTATGTAACTATGTAATTAGGTTTTAGGATAAGAAGGTCATTTAGGAACAGGCTTCAATGCAAACAATTCAATCATTTTTAATGTGCTGGAGGAGAGGGTGTTTAAATGGACTTACAGGAGAAGATCTCATAGAGAATCTCACAAGTCATCCAAAGTCAGGATGGAGGTGTGGTTGCTGTGGTTAGAGAATTGGTGAAACACAATTATTTGTAGGGCTTGACTAACACACCAAGATAAGGATTTTTTTTTTTTTTAAGTGACAGATAATTTCTTCCAAAGAGATTTGAAGAATATAGTCACATGTCTATAATACAGAGCTGTAGTCTTATGTTAAAGCTTGTAAATTGTGCCTATAGTAATCATTGAAAACTAAGAACTCATCTCTTGCATAAGCAAATGACTTTTTGCGTATGCCATATGCCTAGTCCTAACTCGTTTCTCACGTTGGCACTTTAAATGTATCAGCTATAAGTACCTGAGCACAGGGACTAACAGGTACCACAATGGTCAGCTCTGATGTTCTCTGTTGGATATTTGAAGGGAAAAAACTTTACTTCCCAGTATTTGTTGAATGTAAAAACGTGGTCGCGCTATATAGACGACATCTTCGTGATCCAGACCAGTGTTTATTAAAGCGGGGATTCCGGCGGGATTTCGTTTTTTTTTTTATGTGCATCTGCCGGTCGGTATGTCATTAATAGTTTACTTACGTGTCCGATTTCACTAGCCCTCCGCCTTGTCTTTCTGCAGTAAAAAGTACTTTATAAAATTCTGTCCTGAGCAGGGCCATCTTGCTTGTGGGCACTGTGAAGCCCACAAGCAAATCCTTCCGGGATTTGGAGCCGCCTTCGTCACGTGACCGCCTGCATGAGTCACACGACGATCGAAATCACGCAAGATTTGTTCTATATGCAGTCTTAATCGTCTCCTGGGCAGAATGACGCTGAGCTCCCAGGAGACATTGCGGCGCAGAGAGACAAAACGACACGCCCCCTCCCGCGGGAGGAGAACCAGGAAGTCATTGCTAGACATTATATATACAAGGTATTTAATTGTTATTGGAAAAAATGGATAGCGATTTGTTACTATACACACCAAGATAGTGCGATTAAACATTAGATAGGATTTAGGGTGAACCTCCGCTTTAACCTTTCTGCCGTCATGGCACCATTTTAAATGGTTAAAACTATGCATTTGAGGCACCCCATTCTTAAATGTAAAAACTAAACTAATAGTTTTAAATATCGCAGCAGCATCCACATACGTAGGATTCCCAAAATTAGAGGGGATTTATTCTTACAAAGCATATATACCTTTGCACACTGGTACTGATAGAGTTCCAGTATTTCTCTTCTCCCTCAGTTTCTCTCCCTCACTCAGCTAACAAGACTCCAGTGCTGATGGAGAGAGAAAATGGAGGAGCAAACAAGGATGTTGTAAATGAGCCGGACGTCCTCATCAACATATGACATCAAAGGTTGTTAGGATGCTGGGGGCTGAACCACATGGTGCTCAAGGTTGTAATGTTACACAAGTAAAACCTGTGGCTTTGTGTAGCAAAAAGGCAGGCTTGATTCACCAGTCAGCTTGTACACAATTTTTGGGCAATTTGAGGCATATTTTAGGCATTTTGCTAAGGCACCCCCAAAGAACCCAGAAGGCTCCCTGGTTGAAAGGCAATCTTTGTTCTGTGGTGTCATTTTGGTTGTCCAATAAAGAACCTTGGACCAGTTGTGGTGTGCAGCCATTTCTTCTATTCCTGGTTGAAAAAGGCTGATCTAGACAGGTCCCAAAGATGTTATCCAGGTCTCTGTTAGTTTTCCTAATTCCATGGTCAGTGGCGTCCTCTTCAATCCTGAGATTTCTAAAAATGACATCCAATTTTTTTAGATTGTAGGCGATTGCCAGTGAGCAATATGTCAAAGTACCTTGCACAAAAATCCTACAGATTAGAGCAAACTCTGAATATACCAGAGCGCACACACTAGTAACAGAAAACATCACTACGCCATCTTGAGAAAGGGACCCTGGGAAGTTCCCGAAACGTTTGTTTCTTAAGAGTATGTGATGCTGCCTTCACAATAAAATGTGAAACTAATTTATGTGGTGTGCTAGTGACTTCCTTTCCTCATATCTGGTTGTGGCACAGTGCCATCCATAGCAATCACTTAGAGCAGCTACTGGTTATTTAAAGGTCAATTACTGTAAAAAACAACAGATTTCTAATTAATTGGACCTTATTAACCACTTGGGAACTTGGCTTCAGTAGTAGTCTCTGCATGCTGAAATCTCCTCAGGCAGCCCTGCATTCGCCCCATGCATGCTGAAATCTCCTCAGGCAGCCCTGCATTCGCCCCATGCATGCTGAAATCTCCTCAGGCAGCCGCGCATTCGCCCCATGCATGCTGAAATCTCCTCAGGCAGCCCTGCATTCGCCCCATGCATGCTGAAACCTCCTCAGGCAGCCCCGCATTCGCCCCATGCATGCTGAAATCTCATAAATTTAATTTTTTTGCTTTACTTACCTTTTTTCTCTTGCACTTCCTGGTTTTCCTGAAGACAGTGGTGATGTAGCTCCAGCTGAACTGATGCCCTCTAGGAAGGCAACGTCACTATTTCCTCAGGGGAATCCTATAACTAAACTGTAAGATCTCATAGCATTGTGCTTCATTCTGTGCATGTGCTGTACAAAATTGTAGTCATTTGCTGGGTATTCCCCCCCCCCCAACAGATGCCTGTAGTTTCATACGATGCATGCGCGATATGAAGTGCATGACGTCATGCTCTTTATCTCTTGAATGCACAGTATCACAGATATTTTTACAATGGTTGTGGGGACCCAGGCAGCACCCAGCCGGACAATAATAGGTAAGTATCAAGAAAAAGCCCCAAAGATACAGGTAAGTATGATTGTTTATTTCCTACTTATTCAGGTATACAGGCTTAGGGATGGGGAGGAAGGTCTTCTGTAATTTTGCGACAGACCCAACTGGGACAGAGACTTTTATAGGGGATTTAGGCCCCTTTCACACTGGGGTGGTGGCGGTAAAGCGCCGCTATTTTTAGCGGCACTTTACCGCTAATTTCGCAGCGGTATTCGGCCGATATCGGGGCAGTTTTACCCCCCCCGCTAGCGGCAGAAAAAGGGTTAAAGGGTTAAGCACCTCTGCAGATGCGCATTGCCGGCGGTATAGCCGTGGTGTCCTATTACTTTCAATGGGCAGAAGCGGTGAAGGAGCTGTATACACACCACTCCTTCACCGCTCCAAAGATGCGGCTAGCAGGACTTTTGGAGCGGTCCTGCTAGCGCACCGCTCCAGGCTTTCACACTGGAGAAACAGCAGCCGCTGTTTAGGGTTGGTTTGCAGGAGCCTGCAAACCGCCCAGTGTGAAAGGGGTCTAAGGGAGAGAGAAGATCATTCTCTAATGATGGACAATGATGTGAGGAACGCTGAGAGCAAGGCTTGGATTAACTCTCGGAATAAAGACAATAAATCTTCCCTTTCTGGGGTGGATGGAAAGGTGTAATATTAATCTTGTACAGGTTAATGTTCAGAAGAAATATGGTGGCCCTCCTGCAGACAGGCTTATAGAAGCTCTTCCACTTGGGACAGAAATATTTATCAATCTACCTCAGGAAATCTATGAATGTCAATTAAAGGAGTTGTAAAGGAAATTTTTTTTTTCACCTTAATGCAATCTATGTATTATCCTCACAGACACAAATCTCTCCATACGTTGCTTCAATACATAACACAGACTCCTCTAAGTGGGAAAAGCCAATCAATGTGAGCAATACAGTATTCACAAGGGAGCCCTAATCTGCTTAAATGGACATGTGTCATGAGCTTTCTGTTACTCCCACCCTCTGCCCACAGGGCACTGTCATGAGACCTTATTTATGGGGCTAGTAAACAGTATAATATACAGCGACCAAATACTAAACATACCAGAGAGAGACAATGTGTGTTGTGTGTGTCTGTAATAAAATGATGTTACAGGCAAATAGTATCACTTTTGTTCCATTTGTCTTGGCTCCAATTTTAATACATTAGTTCTAGTTACTGTGTTCTACATTTTCTCCTTCTCCATTTGTACAGCTATAATTTAGTCAAATATAAAATGTAAATGCAATTTAAAACAATTACCGTATTTATCGGCGTATAACGCGCGCCGGTGTATAATGCGCACCCCTATTTTAGGAGGGAATTTTCTGGAAAAACTATTTTTTTTTAGTCCAAATAGTAAATGCAAAATAAGATAAGCAGCAATGTACAGTACCTTAGGGGGGACTGTGCGTGTGTGACGTGACAGCCGAGAGGAGATGACTGCTCGGTGATTTCCAGCGGGCGCTCGTCCCCCTTCTTCCCCTCCGAGGTATGCTATCGGCGTATAGCGCGCACCCGTAATTTTCAGGGGAAAAAAGTGCGCGGTATACGCCGATAAATACGGTATGTCTGTATTAAAGAAACAGAGTTCTTAAAGCGGATCTTTAGTCTTACAAAAAAATGAAAGGGTAACTCTGTATTTTTCCTTTTCAATCTGCAGCCTCTGTAAATTTCTATATATGCATTGCAAAATGGCTACATGGAGTTGTTCTGTACACAGGGGCAAATCCACGTAGATTTGCATGGGTGCAGCGTATGGTAGATACGCTACGCCGCTGTAACTTACTTTGTGATGCTTTGAATCCACAAAGAATTTGCGCCGTAAGTTACGGCGGCGTAGTGTATCTCTTGCGGTGTAACGGCGCCTAATTCAAATCGGCAAGTAATGGGGCGTGTTTCATTTAAATGAAGCGCGTCCCCGCGCGAACGAATTGCGCATGCGCCGTCCCTAAATTTCCCGCCGTGCATTGCGCTAAATGACGTCGCAAGGACGTCATTTTTTTGACGTGGATGTAAATTACGTCCATTCCAGATTCACGGACGACTTACGCCAAAAAAAAAAAATTCGAATTAAACGCGGGAACGACGGCCATACTTAACATAGCAGGTCTAACTATACGCCACGAAAAAGCAGCTTTAACTATACGCCAAAAAAAGCCGACTAGAGACGACGTAAAGGAATGCGCCGGCCGCTCATACATTCGTGGATCGTCGGAAATAGCTATTTTGCATACTCGACTCAGAAAACGAAGGGAACGCCACCCAGCGGACGCCGAAGAATTGCATCTTAGATCCGAAGGCGTACGAAGAGGTACGCCTGTCGGATCTAACCCAGATGCCGTCGTATCTTGTTTTGAGGATTCAAAACAACGATACGACGCGGGAAATTTGAAAGTATGCCGGCGTATCAGTAGATACGCTGGCGTACTCTCTCTGTGGATCTGCCCCAGAGTGTGTACTGGCCACTCCCCAGAAACATCATTTCCTGTTTGCATGATTGGCTCACCAAATTTCCCAGAAGTCTGCCTACGATACAAGTCAGATTTTAGGCATCTCCTGCAACAAAAATGTCATTTTTGGTGAGATATTTCCAATAGGAACACGTCTAAAGAGATGCAGGCCCAGTAGCTTTGTCATTAATGCCCTGCAGCTGCCACAGCTGACAGTTATTGATGAAACCACTCCCATTAGACTCACTCGGAACAGAGACACAGACAAACACACAGGGATTTCTTCAGAACAACAAAAGGTAGGAATCTGCAACAAAGTTTGTTATAATCCTTGCAATGTACATAGATCACCCAGAGGAAAATGTTTTTTTCTTAATAAAAGTGGAGTTACGCTTTAAATGTCAGCAGCTTTCGTAGCTACTGACCTTTTTAAGAGAAAGGACACCCACCTGTCCAGGGATCCAGGGATCCTCACCCAGGCCAGTTCTTCACTGGTCGTTGGGTCTCCAGCGCTGGCATATTTACTAAGGGAAGCCAGCTGCGACACCTTGCAGTTTTAGAGCTGGCTTATCACTGCCATATTTTGTTGTAGGAATGGTCCCGCAGCATACTAGAACCTGTCGTGTCCCTGAAGGTTCCGGCAGGGAGAGAACCTCTGCGATTGCCTAGGTGGGTGGAGCGAAATTGGGAGCTGACACCTGCTAAAACAAGGTATCTACCCCCCCCCCCAAAAAAAAAAACTCCAAATGTGGGAGAGGAGGGCGGAAGGGGATGTTAAAGCAGAACTTCCCTTTTAGGGTGACATTCTGCTATAGCAGTGGTTCTCAACCTGGGGGTCGGGACCCCCTCGGGGGTCGAATGATGATTTGCCAGGGGTCACCGAATCCTAGGCTGTTCCTTAAGCCTGCACCACTCTCCCAGCCTTTTTGCAGACACCAAGCAGGGCTATCCCTGGAGCCTGTGGCCGCCCAGCTAGGCTGTTCCTGGAGCACGCAGCTGCCCACTCAGCCTCTTCGCAGGCGTCCATTCAGTTCACGGCATGGCTGGGGGGCAGAGACTAGAGGTCAGCTGACTAGTGAGGAACGTGAAGTGGGAGGGGCTGGAGGAGACCCTATCTCCTGATTTCGACATAGGTGTCACTGCTACGAGACTCCACAAAGTCGGAGACACAGTGAAGCCAGAGACACAATGAGTAACACTACCTGTGATTATAGTTGCCATTAAAAGGACTCGGGTAGCACTAAATGCCTTGTGGGTCAGGGGCGCAAATTACTTGTCTTGCCTTGGATGCTGACAACCCACGCTAAGAAAATGATTTTACTGTTGGGGGTCCCCACAACTTGGGAAATTTTATCAAGTGGTCACAGCACTAGAAGTTTGAGAACCACTGTGCTATAGGGAGGTGGTATCACATAAGGGGAAAAATACCAGTACTAATACGGGTGTGCTTTTAACCCCTTCCATACAGGGCATTTTCACCCCCTTCCTGCCCAGACCAATTTTTAGTTTTCAGCGCTGTTGCACTTTGAATGACAATTGCGTGGTCATGCAACACTGTACCCAAACTAAATCTTCATGTCCCCCCCACAAATAGAGCTTTCGTTTGGTGGTATTTGATCATCTCTGCGGTTTTTATTTTTTGCGCTATAAACAAAAGAAGAGCGATTTTTTTTTTTTTTAAAACACAATATTTTTTACTTTTTTATTTTATACATATCACAATTAAAAAAAAAAAACTTTTTTTTCCTCAGTTTAGGCCGATACGTATATTCTTCTACATATTTTTGGTAAAAAAAATCGCAATAATCGTATATTGATTGGTTTGCGCAAACGTTATAGCGTCTACAGAATAGGTGATAGATTTATGGCATTTTTATTTATTAATTTTTTTACTAGTATTGGCAGCGATTTGCGATTTTTTCCTGTGACCGTGACATTGCGGCGAACACATCGGACACTTTTGACACGTTTTTGGGACCATTCACATTTATACAGCGATTAATGCTATAAATATGCACTGATTACTGTGTAAATGTGACTGGCAGGGAAGGGGTTAACCACTAGGGGGCGCTGAAGGGGTTAATATGTTCCCTAAGGTGTGTTCTAACTGTAGGGGGGAGGGGACTCTCAAGGGGAGGAGACCGATGTGTGTTCCTCTGTACTGGAGGAACATACTGATGTGTGTTCCGCTGACAGGAGGTGGATCTGTGTGTTTACACACACAGATCCACACTCCTGCCGTGATTACTGGCAATCACGGGTGCCCGGCGGCAATCGCGGCCACCGGGCACCCGCGCCGGGTCACGAGCGCTGCCGCGGGTGCGCGCCGGCGCGCGCCCTAGATCGCCGGGAACACAGGACGTCATATGACATCCACCCGGATCGGCGAGGGGTTCCTGCCGACGTCATTTCCCTATGGCGCAGTATGGAAGGGGTTAAAGAATGTTTACATAATCAACCAGTAGAATAACATAGGCAAAGATATACACCAAAAAGGAAACGGGGCAGGTGGATAGATAGATAGATCGATCAATAATTATATTGTATACGGACTGATGGACTTTACATGACACTATTGTGCTGGAGAGAGACATACAGTACCCTGAAAAAGTATTCGTACCCCTTGTAATTTTCCATGTTTTGTCATGTTACAACCAAAAATGTAAATGTATTTTATTGGGATTTTATGTGATAGACCAACACAAAATGGCACATAGTTGTGAAGTAGAAGGAAAATGTTAAATGGTTTTCCAAGTTTTGGCCCTAGTTCTAGTTAGTCATACTGCAGCTGTGTGGCGCTGGGAGACCAAGACATAGAATGCTATACAGAAGTGAGCAGAGGCCAGCATGAAGCAGCTGCAGCAATGACTGTAGATAAACAATGTGGGATGTAGAGATGCTGGCAAGGAGCACGCCTTGTCAGTTGGCTCTTTGTGGTCATGCCCATGTTGAATAAGGACGATGTTGAGTATTATAAATGTTGCAGTAATATCTAAACATGCTTTTGCAAGTTTGAGACCATGGCCATTCCACAAAAAGTCCTGTGAAATGTTGTTGTTTTTTTCAAATATTTTATTTAAACCACCTTGGTCTGGGGCTGCTTTCTGTGTTTTTTACTACAATACAGGGACATGCTGATAGGGGGGCAGAATAAAATCATCAGTCATAAGTATGCCTTTGCTCCTTACAGTTGGCAGTTTGGCTGCAGTGGAGGTTGGGATCTGGTTATATTTCTTACGGCCCCTTTCACACTTGTATGACTTGTCCCACAATTTGGGACTGCAAAGTAGCATGACAAGTTGTTCCCCATAATTTCCAATGACAACCATTCATATTAGTACGACTTCAAGTAGTGGCGATTTCAAAGTAGTCCCTGCACTACTTTGGTCAGATTTTGAGCAAGTTCAGATTCATAAGCCTCGTACACACGGCCGAGGAACTCGACGTGCCAAACACATCGAGTTCCTCGGCCAGTTCAGCCCTGAAGCCGCCGAGGAGCTCGGCGGGACGAGAGCTCCCATAGAACAACGAGGAAATAGAGAACATGTTCTCTATTTCCTCGCCGAGCTCCTCGTCGGCTTCCTCGGCCGAAAGTGTACACACGGCCGGGTTTCTCGGCAGAATTCAGCCAGAAACTCGGTCGGAAGCTGAATTCTGCCGAGGAAACTGGTCCTGTGTACGGGGCCATAGACCTCAAGTCTCCCTAAATCGCGGAAAAATCAAGTCAAACTTGCGGGCCAGAAATTGCGGTAAAATCGTGGCAAAATCGCGGCAGTGTGAAAGGGGCCTAAATTACACTTTTTAGCAAGGGGTCAAAAAAACAATTTGTTTAAATTTGTTTAGATCAGTGGTCTCAAAGTACCGGCCCGCGGGCCATTTGCGGCCCGCGGACCAGTTATAAATGGCCCTCAGGCAGGGTGGAAGTGAGGGGAGCAAAAAAAAAAAAAAAAAAAATTTTTTTTTTTTTTTTTTTTTTTGAGCTGGTGCCATCTGGTGGTAAGCCGTTGGTATTACAAGTTATTACCACCAGATGTGAGCTGGCGCCATCTGGTGGTGGCCGTTAGTATTACAAGTTAAGCATTACAAGTTAAACAGCAATTCTAATGTCATTTTACACTATTTTCACTGGCATATTCTTCCCTCTAATTAGAACCCCCAAACATTATATATATTTTTTATCCTAACACCCTAGAGAATAAAATAGCGATCATTGCAATACTCTCTGTTACGCCGTATTTGCGCAGCGGTCTTACAAGCGCACTTTTTTGGGAAAAAATTACACTTTTTTTAATTAAAAAATAAGACAACAGTAAAGTTATCCCCATTTTTTGTAATATTATGAAAGATAATGTTACGCCGAGTAAATTCATACCCAACATGTCACGCTTCAAAATTGTGTCCGCTTGTGGAATGCCGACAAACTTTTTTACCCTTTAAAATCTTCATAGGCGACGTTTAAAAAAATCTACATGTTGCATGTTTTAAGTTACAGAGGAGCTAGAATTATTGCTCTCACTCTACCAATCGCGGCGATACCTCACATGTGTGGTTTGAACACCGTTTACATATGCGGGCGCTGCTCACGTATGTGTTCGCTTCTGCGCGCAAGCTCGTCGGGACGGGGTGCGTTTTCTGGCTCCTAACTTTTTTAGCTGGCTCCTAGATTCCAAGCAAATTTGTCAAACCCTGACTTACACCAGTGCTGGTGGTAATAATGCGCTCGCTGACACCAGTGCTGGTGGTAATAATGCGCTCGCTGACACCAGTGCTGGGGGTTAATAATGTGTTCGCTGACACCAGTACTGTTGTTTTTGAAGTTTGAAAGTTTGCATGCGGCCCCCCATGGCATATAAAAACTTGTCTTGTGGCCCTCAGGTAATTTGAGTTTGAGACCCCTGGTTTAGATGCTCATTTTTAATGATAATTAGTGGGAATGCTTTAATAAGCATTCCCAGTATTGATATTCGTTTTTTATTATTCTTCTTCTTAATTAGTGGGAATGCTTTAATAAGCATTCCCAGTATTGATATTCGTTTTTTATTATTAGTGGGAATGCTTAATAAGCATTCCCAGTATTGATATTCGTTTTTTAGTGGGAATGCTTTAATAAGCATTCCCAGTATTGATATTCGTTTTTTATTATTCTTCTTCTTAATTTTATTCCGTACGTTTTTTGGCTCTGCGTAACTTCTGCATACTTTCAGCTATTGAGACCATTTAACTTTTAAAATGTTCGTCTCATTCAGCTAACGATGGGACTTCTTCAAGTTTTTTTGTACTATTTATACTTTTTAAAATATTAAGCTTTTAGACACTTTTTTTTAACATTGAAGTCAATGAGAACATCCTTTTTCCTGCTTCAAAACACACGTTCTGCCAAAAGTTTCAGCTCCTTCATACTTTCACTTACAGACACCAAACAAACTTTAAAGCGGTCACAAAATATTCAGCTATCCAAACATGACTTTTTAGATTGATATCTTATACGGTTTTTGTGAAAACGCAATTTACGTTTAGTGATTTTTTTATCGGTTATAATGTAATCCTATGGAGCAGGTTTAGAGTGTGTCATGTGACCTTTAGAGTGGAGATCTTTGAAAACAAAAATTATCTTTAAAAAAAGGGCGAACAAATTGCTCTCACGCCCACAAGATCTACTTGTCATACACAATTTATATATCAAAACGTAGGTATGCTTGTCTGGTTTCAGGCAATGTGATCAGTTTTGTGATACGTATTTTAGTTTTAGTTCCAGGAGCTTCTAAAGGACAAGAGTGACAAAACCACTCTCATTGACCGTCCATGTTAAAAATTTAAAAATTTTTCCTGCAAAACACACACAGACGCTCTTTTCTAAATCGCTGGCATGGCCACAATTTTAAGTTTATCAACATAAATTTCATATCGATGCGTTCACAAGGGCCGTGTCTTTCAAACGGTGAAGTCGCTGTATCGATCGCATGTACGGTTGTGGATTTATTACGTTTTGTTTGGAGGCGTAATTAATGTATTGGTCTGTGAATTAAAAGGCGTTTGTAATGGAATTTCTTTCCATAAATAGCTTTCTACCTCAGTGCAATATTCCTCCTCACTGACCTGGGGGGAGGGGAAACCTCTTGAGGGGGGAGGGGCGACCAGGAAGTCAGCATACTCTCTACTTTGCAGATAGAGAAAGGAGCTGTGTGTCCTAAAGATAGTGTAGTGGTTATGGTGAATGGCTTTGGTGCGGGCTCAGCAATTCAGCATTCCCACTCGCATTTTCCTCAGGGAATGCATTTTCTAGTTATTATTCTTCTTCTTAATTTTAATTTTATTATTCCGTACGTTTTTTGGCTCTGCGTAACTTCTGCATACTTTCAGCTATTGAGACCATTCAACTATTAAAATGTTCGTCTCATTCAACTAATGATGGGACTTCTTCAAGTTTTTTTGTACTATTTATACTTTTTAAAATATTAAGCTTTTAGACACTTTTTTTTAACATTGAAGTCAATGAGAACATGCTTTTTACCGCTTCAAAACACACGTTCTGCCAAAAGTTTCAGCTCCTTCATACTTTCACTTACAGACACCAAACAAACTTTAAAGCGGTCACAAAATATTCAGCTATCCAAACATGACTTTTCAGATTGATATCTTTTACGGTTTTTGTGAAAACGCAATTTACGTTTAGTGATTTTTTTATCGGTTATAATGTAATCCTATGGAGCAGGTTTAGAGTGTGTCATGTGACCTTTAGAGTGGAGATCATCCACAAAAAATATTATCTTTAAAAAAAGGGGGAACAAATTGCTCTCACGCCCACAAGATCTACTTGTCATACACAATTTATATATCAAAACGTAGGTATGCTTGTCTGGTTTCAGGCAATGTGATCAGTTTTGTGATACGTATTTTAGTTTTAGTTCCAGGAGCTTCTAAAGGACAAGAGCGACAAAACCACTCTCATTGACCGTCATGTTAAAAATTTTAAAAATGTTCCTGCAAAACACACAAAGACGCTCTTTTCTAAATCGCTGGCATGGCCACAATTTTAAGTTTATCAACATAAATTTCATATCGATGCGTTCACAAGGGCCGTGTCTTTCAAACGGTGAAGTCGCTGTATCGATCGCATGTACGGTTGTGGATTTATTACGTTTTGTTTGAAGGCGTAATTCATGTATTGGTCTGTGAATTAAAAAGCGTTTGTAATGGTATTTCTTTCCATAAATAGCTTTCCTTACCTCAGTGCAATATTCCTCCTCACTGACCTGGGGGGAGGGGAAACCTCTTGAGGGGGGAGGGGCGACCAGGAAGTCAGGATACTCTCTGCTTTGCAGATAGAGAAAGGAGCTGTGTGTCTTAAAGATAGTGTAGTGGTTATGGTGAATGGCTTTGGTGCGGGCTCAGCTATTCAGCATTCCCACTCGCATTTTCCTCAGGAAATACATTTTCTAGTTTTAATTTTAATTTTAATTTTAATTTTAATTTTATTCCGTACGTTTTTTGGCTCTGCGTAACTTCTGCATACTTTCAGCTATTGAGACCATTTAACTTTTAAAATGTTCGTCTCATTCAGCTAACGATGGGACTTCTTCAAGTTTTTTTGTACTATTTATACTTTTTAAAATATTAAGCTTTTAGACACTTTTTTTTAACATTGAAGTCAATGAGAACATCCTTTTTCCTGCTTCAAAACACACGTTCTGCCAAAAGTTTCAGCTCCTTCATACTTTCACTTACAGACACCAAACAAACTTTAAAGCGGTCACAAAATATTCAGCTATCCAAACATGACTTTTCAGATTGATATCTTTTACGTTTTTTGTGAAAACGCAATTTACGTTTAGCGATTTTTTCAGAAAATGGAATCGGTTATAATGTAACCCTATGGAAGGGATTTAGAGTGTGTCATGTGACCTTTACAGTGGAGATCTTTGAAAACAAAAATTATCTTTAAAAAAAGGGCGAACAAATTGCTCTCACGCCCACAAGATCTACTTGTCATACACAATTTATATATCAAAACGTAGGTATACTTATCTGGTTTCAGGCAATGTGATCAGTTTTGTGATACGTATTTTAGTTTTAGTTCCAGGAGCTTCTAAAGGACAAGAGCGACAAACCCACTCTCATTGACCGTCATGTTAAAAATTTTAAAAATTTTCCTGCAAAACACACAAAGACGCTCTTTTCTAAATCGCTGGCATGGCCACAATTTTAAGTTTATCAACATAAATTTCATATCGATGCGTTCACAAGGGCCGTGTCTTTCAAACGGTGAAGTCGCTGTATCGATCGCATGTACGGTTGTGGATTTATTACGTTTTGTTTGAAGGCTTAATTCATGTATTGGTCTGTGAATTAAAAGGCGTTTGTAATGGAATTTCTTTCCATAAATAGCTTTCCTGACCTCAGTGCAATATTCCTCCTCACTGACCTGGGGGGAGGGGAAACCTCTTGAGGGGGGAGGGGCGAGCAGGAAGTCAGCATACTCTCTACTTTGCAGATAGAGAAAGGAGCTGTGTGTCCTAAAGATACTGTAGTGGTTATGGTGAATGGCTTTGGTGCGGGCTCAGCAATTCAGCATTCCCACTCGCATTTTCCTCAGGGAATGCATTTTCTAGTTCTTCTTAATTTTAATTTTAATTTTATTCCGTACGTTTTTTGGCTCTGCGTAACTTCTGCATACTTTCAGCTATTGAGACCATTCAACTTTTAAAATGTTCATCTCGTTCAGCTAACGATGGGACTTCTTCAAGTTTTTTTGTACTATTTATACTTTTTAAAATATTAAGCTTTTAGACACTTTTTTTTAACATTGAAGTCAATGAGAACATCCTTTTTCCTGCTTCAAAACACACGTTCTGCCAAAAGTTTCAGCTCCTTCATACTTTCACTTACAGACACCAAACAAACTTTAAAGCGGTCACAAAATATTCAGCTATCCAAACATGACTTTTTAGATTGATATCTTATACGGTTTTTGTGAAAACGCAATTTACGTTTAGTGATTTTTTTATCGGTTATAATGTAATCCTATGGAGCAGGTTTAGAGTGTGTCATGTGACCTTTAGAGTGGAGATCTTTGAAAACAAAAATTATCTTTAAAAAAAGGGCGAACAAATTGCTCTCACGCCCACAAGATCTACTTGTCATACACAATTTATATATCAAAACGTAGGTATGCTTGTCTGGTTTCAGGCAATGTGATCAGTTTTGCGATAGGCATTTGACTTTTAGTTCCAGGAGCTTCTAAAGGACAAGTGCCCCAAACGCCCTCCCATTGACCGTCATGTTAAAAAGTCTAAAAAAAATTCCTGCAAAACACACAAAGACGCTCTTTTCTAAATCGCTGGCATGGCCACATTTTTAAGTTTATCAACATAAATTTCATATCGATGCGTTCACAAGGGCCGTGTCTTTCAAACGGTGAAGTCGCTGTATCGATCGCATGTACGGTTGTGGATTTATTACGTTTTGTTTGAAGGCGTAATTCATGTATTGGTCTGTGAATTAAAAGGCGCTTGTAATGGAATTTCTTTCCATAAATAGCTTTCTACCTCAGTGCAATATTCCTCCTCACTGACCTGGGGGGGGGGGGGAGAAAACCTCCTGAGGGGGGAGGGGCGACCAGGAAGTCAGCATACTCTCTACTTTGCAGATAGAGAAAGGAGCTGTATGTCCTAAAGATAGTGTAGTGGTTATGGTGAATGGCTTTGGCGCGGGCTCAGCAATTCAGCATTCCCACTCGCATTTTCCTCAGGGAATGCATTTTCTAGTTTTAATTTTATTCCGTACGTTTTTTGGCTCTGCGTAACTTCTGCATACTTTCAGCTATTGAGACCATTTAACTTTTAAAATGTTCATCTCGTTCAGCTAACGATGGGACTTCTTCAAGTTTTTTTGTACTATTTATACTTTTTAAAATATTAAGCTTTTAGACACTTTTTTTTAACATTGAAGTCAATGAGAACATCCTTTTTCCTGCTTCAAAACACACGTTCTGCCAAAAGTTTCAGCTCCTTCATACTTTCACTTACAGACACCAAACAAACTTTAAAGCGGTCACAAAATATTCAGCTATCCAAACATGACTTTTTAGATTGATATCTTATACGGTTTTTGTGAAAACGCAATTTACGTTTAGTGATTTTTTTATCGGTTATAATGTAATCCTATGGAGCAGGTTTAGAGTGTGTCATGTGACCTTTAGAGTGGAGATCTTTGAAAACAAAAATTATCTTTAAAAAAAGGGCGAACAAATTGCTCTCACGCCCACAAGATCTACTTGTCATACACAATTTATATATCAAAACGTAGGTATGCTTGTCTGGTTTCAGGCAATGTGATCAGTTTTGCGATAGGCATTTGACTTTTAGTTCCAGGAGCTTCTAAAGGACAAGTGCCTCAAACGCCCTCCCATTGACCGTCATGTTAAAAAGTCTAAAAAAAATTCCTGCAAACACACAAAGACGCTCTTTTCTAAATCGCTGGCATGGCCACAATTTTAAGTTTATCAACATAAATTTCATATCGTTGCGTTCACAAGGGCCGTGTCTTTCAAACGGTGAAGTCGCTGTATCGATCGCATGTACGGTTGTGGATTTATTACGTTTTGTTTGGAGGCGTAATTAATGTATTGGTCTGTGAATTAAAAGGCGTTTGTAATGGAATTTCTTTCCATAAATAGCTTTCTACCTCAGTGCAATATTCCTCCTCACTGACCTGGGGGGAGGGGAAACCTCTTGAGGGGGGAGGGGCGACCAGGAAGTCAGCATACTCTCTACTTTGCAGATAGAGAAAGGAGCTGTGTGTCCTAAAGATAGTGTAGTGGTTATGGTGAATGGCTTTGGCGCGGGCTCAGCAATTCAGCATTCCCACTCGCATTTTCCTCAGGGAATGCATTTTCTAGTTATTAGTGGGAATGCTTTAATAAGCATTCCCAGTATTGATATTCGTTTTTTATTATTCTTCTTCTTAATTTTATTCCGTACGTTTTTTGGCTCTGCGTAACTTCTGCATACTTTCAGCTATTGAGACCATTTAACTTTTAAAATGTTCGTCTCATTCAGCTAACGATGGGACTTCTTCAAGTTTTTTTGTACTATTTATACTTTTTAAAATATTAAGCTTTTAGACACTTTTTTTTAACATTGAAGTCAATGAGAACATCCTTTTTCCTGCTTCAAAACACACGTTCTGCCAAAAGTTTCAGCTCCTTCATACTTTCACTTACAGACACCAAACAAACTTTAAAGCGGTCACAAAATATTCAGCTATCCAAACATGACTTTTCAGATTGATATCTTTTACGGTTTTTGTGAAAACGCAATTTACGTTTAGCGATTTTTTCAGAAAATGGAATCGGTTATAATGTAACCCTATGGAAGGGATTTAGAGTGTGTCATGTGACCTTTAGAGTGGAGATCTTTGAAAACAAAAATTATCTTTAAAAAAAGGGCGAACAAATTGCTCTCACGCCCACAAGATCTACTTGTCATACACAATTTATATATCAAAACGTAGGTATGCTTGTCTGGTTTCAGGCAATGTGATCAGTTTTGTGATACGTATTTTAGTTTTAGTTCCAGGAGCTTCTAAAGGACAAGAGCGACAAAACCACTCTCATTGACCGTCCATGTTAAAAAAAATTAAAATTTTCCTGCAAAACACACAAAGACGCTCTTTTCTAAATCGCTGGCATGGCCACAATTTTAAGTTTATCAACATAAATTTCATATCGATGCGTTCACAAGGGCCGTGTCTTTCAAACGGTGAAGTCGCTGTATCGATCGCATGTACGGTTGTGGATTTATTACGTTTTGTTTGGAGGCGTAATTAATGTATTGGTCTGTGAATTAAAAGGCGTTTGTAATGGAATTTCTTTCCATAAATAGCTTTCTACCTCAGTGCAATATTCCTCCTCACTGACCTGGGGGGAGGGGAAACCTCCTGAGGGGGGAGGGGCGACCAGGAAGTCAGGATACTCTCTACTTTGCAGATAGAGAAAGGAGCTGTGTGTCCTAAAGATAGTGTAGTGGTTATGGTGAATGGCTTTGGTGCGGGCTCAGCAATTCAGCATTCCCACTCGCATTTTCCTCAGGGAATGCATTTTCTAGTTCTTAATTTTAATTTTAATTTTATTCCGTACGTTTTTTGGCTCTGCGTAACTTCTGCATACTTTCAGCTATTGAGACCATTTAACTTTTAAAATGTTCGTCTCATTCAGCTTACGATGGGACTTCTTCAAGTTTTTTTGTACTATTTATACTTTTTAAAATATTAAGCTTTTAGACACTTTTTTTTAACATTGAAGTCAATGAGAACATCCTTTTTCCTGCTTCAAAACACACGTTCTGCCAAAAGTTTCAGCTCCTTCATACTTTCACTTACAGACACCAAACAAACTTTAAAGCGGTCACAAAATATTCAGCTATCCAAACATGACTTTTTAGATTGATATCTTATACGGTTTTTGTGAAAACGCAATTTACGTTTAGTGATTTTTTTATCGGTTATAATGTAATCCTATGGAGCAGGTTTAGAGTGTGTCATGTGACCTTTAGAGTGGAGATCTTTGAAAACAAAAATTATCTTTAAAAAAAGGGCGAACAAATTGCTCTCACGCCCACAAGATCTACTTGTCATACACAATTTATATATCAAAACGTAGGTATGCTTGTCTGGTTTCAGGCAATGTGATCAGTTTTGCGATAGGCATTTGACTTTTAGTTCCAGGAGCTTCTAAAGGACAAGTGCCCCAAACGCCCTCCCATTGACCGTCATGTTAAAAAGTATAAAAAAAATTCCTGCAAAACACACAAAGACGCTCTTTTCTAAATCGCTGACATGGCCACATTTTTAAGTTTATCAACATAAATTTCATATCGATGCGTTCACAAGGGCCGTGTCTTTCAAACGGTGAAGTCGCTGTATCGATCGCATGTACGGTTGTGGATTTATTACGTTTTGTTTGAAGGCGTAATTCATGTATTGGTCTGTGAATTAAAAAGCGTTTGTAATGGCATTTATTTCCATAAATAGCTTTCCTTACCTCAGTGCAATATTCCTCCTCACTGACCTGGGGGAGGGGGGGAAACCTCTTGAGGGGGGAGGGGCGACCAGGAAGTCAGCATACTCTCTACTTTGCAGATAGAGAAAGGAGCTGTGTGTCCTAAAGATAGTGTAGTGGTTATGGTGAATGGCTTTGGTGCGGGCTCAGAAATTCAGCATTCCCACTCGCATTTTCCTCAGGAAATGCATTTTCTAGTTTTAATTTTAATTTTAATTTTAATTTTAATTTTATTCCGTACGTTTTTTGGCTCTGCGTAACTTCTGCATACTTTCAGCTATTGAGACCATTTAACTTTTAAAATGTTCGTCTCATTCAGCTAACGATGGGACTTCTTCAAGTTTTTTTGTACTATTTATACTTTTTAAAATATTAAGCTTTTAGACACTTTTTTTTAACATTGAAGTCAATGAGAACATCCTTTTTCCTGCTTCAAAACACACGTTCTGCCAAAAGTTTCAGCTCCTTCATACTTTCACTTACAGACACCAAACAAACTTTAAAGCGGTCACAAAATATTCAGCTATCCAAACATGACTTTTTAGATTGATATCTTTTACGGTTTTTGTGAAAACGCAATTTAAGTTTAGCGATTTTTTCAGAAAATGCAATCGGTTATAATGTAACCCTATGGAGCAGCTTTAGAGTGTGTCATGTGACCTTTACAGTGGAGATCTTTGAAAAAGAAAATGATCTTTAAAAAAAGGGCGAACAAATTGCTCTGACGCCCACAAGATCTACTTGTCATACACAATTTATATATCAAAACGTAGGTATGCTTGTCTGGTTTCAGGCAATGTTATCAGTTTTGTGATACGTATTTTAGTTTTAGTTCCAGGAGCTTCTAAAGGACAAGAGCGACAAAACCACTCTCATTGACCGTCCATGTTAAAAATTTTAAAAATTTTCCTGCAAAACACACAAAGACGCTCTTTTCTAAATCGCTGGCATGGCCACAATTTTAAGTTTATCAACATAAATTTCATATCGATGCGTTCACAAGGGCCGTGTCTTTCAAACGGTGAAGTCGCTGTATCGATCGCATGTACGGTTGTGGATTTATTACGTTTTGTTTGGAGGCGTAATTAATGTATTGGTCTGTGAATTAAAAGGCGTTTGTAATGGAATTTCTTTCCATAAATAGCTTTCTACCTCAGTGCAATATTCCTCCTCACTGACCTGGGGGGAGGGGAAACCTCTTGAGGGGGGAGGGGCGACCAGGAAGTCAGCATACTCTCTACTTTGCAGATAGAGAAAGGAGCTGTGTGTCCTAAAGATAGTGTAGTGGTTATGGTGAATGGCTTTGGTGCGGGCTCAGCAATTCAGCATTCCCACTCGCATTTTCCTCAGGGAATGCATTTTCTAGTTATAGCTGTTATTTTTAAAACAGGTTTGCTATTCAGTAAAGAAAGTTTGTTAGCTTAAAGGGGTTGTAAAGGTAAAAAAAAGTTCCCCCTAAATAGCTTCCTTTACCTTAGCGCAGTCCTCCTTCACTTACCTCATCCTTCCATTTTGCTTTTAAATGTCCTTATTTCTTCTGAGAAATCCTCACTTCCTGTTCTTCTGCCTGTAACTCCACACAGTAATGCAAGGCTTTCTCCCTGGTGTGGAGTGTTGTGCTTGCCCCCTCAATTGAGGGGGCGAGCAGGACGCTCTCTACGTTGCAGATAGAGAAAGGAGCTGTGTGTTAGTGGGCATCCTGACTCTCCCGCTAGCCCCCTCCCCCTCAAGGGAAGGGGCGAGCACGACACTCCACACCAGGGAGAAAGCCTTGCATTACTGTATGGAGTTACAGACAGAAGAACAGGAAGTGAGGATTTCTCAGAAGAAATAAGGACATTTAAAAGCAAAATCGAAGGATGAGGTAAGTGAAGGAGGAATGCACTAAGGTAAAGGAAGCCATTTTTGGGATTTTTTTTTACCTTTACAACCCCTTTAAGCCCAGTGAAGCATAAACATTTTACAGGTTACTTATGCAACTCTTCCATTTACCAATTTATCCAGGATCCGCCCTCAGAGCAGTAAAGAACAAGCAGAAGGATGTCATATATGTACCTGGGTTTATCCTGGAGAACCCCAGGTACTTCTGGGTAAAGACAAGGCCTTCACGTATGATTATGTGTTTGATACGAATACCGAACAAGTTAAAATCTACGACACTTGTGTACGCGGCTTGGTGGAGGGATGCTTCGAAGGTTACAATGCAACTGTGCTGGCATATGGTCAGGTATGTATCTAGATCAAGAATTCGGTTCAGTTATTTAAATATTCTTCATATCTAGAGTACCTGTTTTATGTTTGCTGTGTGTCTACTATTTTGGTTTTGCGCTCCATGTTCTGTATTGTTTTGTGCTTTAAACGTGCCTTTTTTTAAAAAAATCTCTTGTTTTATTACTATATATATTAAGTCTCTTTTTTTTTTTATTCCAGACAGGTGCGGGGAAGACTTACACGATGGGCAGCGGATTTGACTTGTCGGTAAGCGATACTGAACTTGGCATCATTCCCCGTGCTGTCCGACAGCTCTTCAACACAATCCAGGAAAGAACATCTAGAGCCCTTGAAAATGGACAGCCTGAACCCACCTTCAAAGTCAGTGCACAATTTCTGGAGGTAGGTGAAGACAATAGTGTCAAAACATGGACAAGTCTGCTACTGGACATGTTGCTGAGTTTTCTTCATTAGTACAACTTTCTTTTTATAACTTTAACCATGTACTGAAATATTCATATTGGATAATATCCCAAATAGGAAAATAGGCTTCTGGGTAGAAGAAGATTAGAACCCTGCTTTGGTTTTTAATGCTATCTAGAGCTCCCTGTTGGAGACATTTTCCCTTTGATGATCATCATAGGTGTGCACAGCCTATTGCATTAGGGTGTGCACCCCAAAGCTCAAACATATAGTACATGCATGCGTGTAAATATATATATAGGGCAGTAGGACAATGGACGGTGTCTGCAGGGTAGAGGTTTGTGTCAGTAGAGCAGTGGATGGTGTCAGTAGGGCAGAAATTGGTGTCAGTAGTTTTATTTTGTATTACTTTTTTTTCAATTTTATTTTTTTTATTATATTTTTACAATATTTTTTTTACAATAATTTAATTTTTATTTATTTTTTTTATATTTTTTTCTGAGCCCCATTGGAGGGCTTTGGTGAAATATCAGGAGTCTAAACAGACCCTGGATGTCTCACTTTAGAGAAAAATAAAGGGACTGAGGGCAGAGATTCCCTAGTCCCTTTCTCTGCAGCCAAGCAGCAAGGGCAATCTGCGCAGCACAGGGTGATTAGGGTGTTCCCAGGCACACCCGGCACACCCTGTGCGCACACCTATGGTGATCATGTTTTTTCCAGACAAAAAGTATGAGAAAATCTGAAACAGGAACACCAAGAGCAATGAGAAGTTGATGGGTTCAACCCTTCCTCTACTCAACATAAAAAAAGTGTTTTACTTTTTTCTGTTTTGCTAGATTTATGGGCGGTTTACACTAGGAATCGCACATGAATGTGATGTGTGTTCCTGTGCAGGGGCGGACGGACAACTCATGGGGCCCCCGGGCAATAGGAGATTATGGGGCCCCCGGGCAATAGGAGATTATGGGGCCCCCGGGCAATGGGAGATTATGTGGCCCCCAGGCAATAGGAGATTATGGGGCCCCCAGGCAATAGGGGGCCACAAAGTATACACACACACACATACAGTATACATACACAGTATACACACACAGACACACAATGTCTGAGAGGCAGGGCAGCTATAATCTTGGGATTTTTTTTTTTTAAACACAGATTTTTACATACTGTCCCTGGTTTTACTGAGGCTGGCAGGCAGTGTCTGTGTTCCCAAATGGTCAGTCCGCCCCTGTTCCTGTGCAATTCACATGCGGTTCAGTGTGGTGCGATTTGACGCCATACATTTTGAATGGGTTCAAATCGCACTGCACCAAAAGTAGTGCATGCACTACTTTTGGAAACTCACTGCAACCGGATTGTGTGGTACATCTGTATAATGTGACCCGCTGTAGGCAAATACACTGTGTTTGTAATGTCGTTAAGTGGATACTGACACCCACTGAAGATTGCAACGGCAGTGTGTTTTAAATGTGAACAGGGCCTTACTGTCATTTCCTGTAGGGAGGAACTGTTGAGGAGAAATCTGTAAAAGAGTTTTTGATAGCAGTAAAAAAAAGGTACAGTAGTTCAAATTCTCTCATTCACCCTCTATCAAAATATTTTTTGACTTACACTTTAAAGTGATACTAAAAGCATTTTTTTTGTTTCTGTTTTATAAAAAAAGGTTATACTTACCTGCTCTGTGCAGTAATAATGCACAGAAACGTCCCTTACCTCCTCTTTCCCGAACTGAGCTGTGTGCATCCATAGGACACACACAGCGCCAGAAAGCAGCTGGAATTTCACTGACAGCAGCAATGTCTCCTGTGAGACAAGGAAATGAGGAACATTGTTGCTGCATCCAAGACAGGGGGGTGTTTAGGACAAGTTGTGGGGTATTTTTTTTCCCTTGATGAATGTGATATGGAAAAAAATATTTAGACTTGTATATTTGCCTTAAATTAACACACATGTAAAAGACTGTGATGATATGATGAAGCGGAAAACCAATCGGGAAACAAAAGTCCAGAATCATTTTTTTTTGTTTTACAGAAATCTTTTGTACAAAACTGTTCAATTGCTCTCTAGGGAAATGTTTTTAATTTTAAGGTTGTAGGCAAACAATGGGTTGTCTTTGCATTAGCCTGTTAGCAATGCTGTTCACACTTGTGCGGGTGGAAACCACTGCGGGACCCGCACTTCATCCCACAGCTGCAACCACCCTTACACAAAACGCAGGCATTAATCCTAATGGCAGAGCGCATGCCAGTGCTTCATGCAGGGTCAATATCTCTTGCAGGTTTAGGAGATATATAGGTAGATTCACAAAGAGTTAGGCCGGCTTATCAGTAGATAAGCCGACCTAACTCTGAATCTACGCCGACGTTTGTTTAAGCGTATGCTCAAACAAAGATACGCTTAAACAAAGCTAAGATAGGCCGGCTTGCGCCGTTCTATCTTAGCTTGCAATGTTTCTGATGGCCGCTAGATGGCGCTTAGATTATGTAAATGAGGGGATACGCCGATTCACGAACGTACGCCAGGTCTACGCCGTCAAATTACGTTGTTTCCGTAAGGGATAGGCCGCCTAAAGTTAGAGCTATGCTCTAGTGGCCTAGCCAATGTTAAGTATGGCCGCCGTTCCCGCCGCAAAATTCGAAATGTTAACGTCGTTTGTGTAAGTCGTCCGCGAATCGGGATTTACGTCGTTTACGTCCACGTCGAAATCAATAGGCCCGTACGGCGTACTTAGCCGCAATGCGCACTGGGAAATGTAGTCGCCCGGCGCATGCGCAGTGTCAAAAAACTTCAAAAAACGTGAGGTCAAGCCTCATTTCCATACAACACGCCCCCCTCCAAGTCATTTGAATTAGGCGCCCTTACGCCTGCTCGTTTTAGGCTACGCCGCCGTAGATTAGCAGGTAAGTGGTTTGAAAATCAATACTAGCCCAACTAATTTACGGCGGTGTAGCCTAAACAGGCTAGGCTAGGCCGTCCTAAAGATAAGCCTTTCTACGTGAATCTACCTACACTTTTTACCTACAGGTAAGCCTTATTATGGGCTTACCTGTAGGTAAAAATGACCAAGCGGGCAATACAACCGCTTTAATAATTCATCTGTGCTAAATAAAAAAAAAAATTGAGTTTCTTTGCTTAAAAGTTTACATCTACTGTAATGATAATAAGAAGACTATCATTATTAGCTGGATTCAGGTAGGGCGGCTTACTTTTGAGGCAGCGTAGCGTATCGCATATACGCTACGCCGCCGTAAGTCAAGAGGCAAGTGCTGTATTCACAAAGCACTTGCCTCCTAAGTTACGGCGGTGTAGCGTCAATGGGCCGGCGTAAGCGCGCCTAATTCAAATGAGGATGAGTGGGGCGTGTTTTATGTAAATTACTCGTGACCCGAAGTGATTGACGTTTTTTACGAATGGCACATGCACCGTCCGTGGACATATACCAGTGTGCATTGCTCCAAAGTACGCCGCAAGGACGTAGTGGTTTCGACGTGAACGTAAATTATGTCCAGCCCCATTCACGGACGACTTACACAAACAACGTAAATTTTTCAAATTTCGACGGGGGAACGACGGCCATACGTAACATTGACTAGGCCAGCTATTTGTTCGACTAACTTTACGCCGGGAATCGCCTTACGTAAACGGCGCATCTTTACTGCGACGGGCAAGCGTACGTTCGTGAATCGGCGTATCTCGCTGATTTACGCATTCTAGGCGTAAATCAGCGTTCACGCCCCTAGCGGCCGGCGGAACTAGACAGCTAAGATACGAAGGCGCAGGCCGTCGTATCTTAGCTAGGTTTAAGTGTATCTCAGTTTGAGAATACACTTAAACATACGACGGCTTAGATTCCGAGTTACGACGGCGTATCTACTGATACGCCGGCGTAACTCTTTGTGAATCTAGCTATATATGTTTTGACATCACATACTTATCAATGTGCGACATTAGGGTGGAACATTATAGTGAAATGCAGAATACAAATGTAAATGCCTTTGCTGTCCTTATCTTTCTCCTACCAAGAAAGGTTCCTGCTATGGATACTTTACAGTAACATCTTGTTTTGAGTACGGTTGTGGTTGACCCCAGTCAGAGTGTCTTACCAAGAAGTAAACAGGACAGATTCTCCTGACTTTATGTTTTCAGGGCAACATTGTTATGAAATATCTCCAGATTTTGTGGTTTTTGCTTAGCAAATACAGTTTATGGATTTAGAATGAATAAGCATAATTTAAACAAGGTCTTGCACATTATATGTTCATATATACAGTATATTTGTCAGTTAAATTGGTTTATTTACATAATTAATGTTAGAGTTCCTAAAACACAACATGTATTCAATCATTCTTTTTAGTTGTGGTCTGAATTTGACAGATTCCTAATTATATTCATTTTTAAACATATTTTTCTTCTTTTATTTCTATATTAGCTCTATAATGAAGAGATATTGGATCTCTTTGATGTTTGCCGCGACCCTGACTCTCGACATAGAAAATCCAACATCCGGATTCATGAAGATGCCAGTGGTGGCATATATGTCAGTGGAGCAAGTACTCGTAGTGTCATTTCTGAGGCTGAGGTGGGCATCGTTTATGTCAAATTTTCCTTTCTGGTGCCATACAAAGAGGGAAGCACTTAAAGTGGATGTAAACCCGAATTTATTTATTTATTTAAAGTCACAGGGCCAGATTCACGTAGCTCAGCGGATCTATAGATCCGCTCGATCTACGTGAATTAAGATCCGCTCCCGCAAGTTTAGGAGGCAAGTGGCTAATTCACAAACCACTTACCTCCAAACTTGCGACGGCGGATCCTAAATCCCCCAGCGGAATTCAAATTCCGCGGCTAGGGGAGTGTCATATTTAAATCAGGCGCGTTCCCGCGCCGATTTAAATGCGCAGGCGCCGTCCACGAAATTTCCCGGCGTGCATTGCTCCCACTGACGTCGCTAGGATGTCAGTGGTTGCGACGCGTATGTAAACTACGTAGTTCCGTATTCGAGAACGACTTACGGAAACTACGTAAAAAAATTCAAATTCGACGCGGGAACGACGGCCATACTTAACATTGGCTGCGCCTGCTTTTAGAAAGGGTAAGTATACGACGGGTACCGCGCTATGGAAACGATGTAAGAACACAGCGTCGGGTCCGTGTACGTTCGTGAATTTGCGTATCTCGCTGATTTACATATTATTCAGTGTAAATCAGCGGGAACGCCCCCGGCGCCATTTTTAATTAAAAAAAAAGATCCGACAGTGTAACACAGTTACACCTGTCAGATCTTCGCCCTATCTATGCGTAACTGATTCTATGAATCAGGCGCATAGATAGGACCTGTCTAAGTCAGAGATACGATGGTGTATCTGTAGATACACCGTCGTATCTCTTTGTGAATCTGGCCCATTATGTACAGTATAAGATTTCCTATAATCTGTGCCCAGTCTTGCCACACAGAGTTAATCCAGCTCTGAGCAATACTCTTTTATTCTTCAGTGAAATAAAACGGACTTACAGAGAAAAACCTTAGTCCGTTCCGCCCCCTTGCTGTGAGTGACAGGTTATTTACATATCTCATGCACTAGCCTGGAGACAGGCATTATTTTTTAAGTCCCACCCCCTCTCCATTTTTGAAGTCATGTGGTTACTTTTCTGGATTTTGACTGGATGTTAGTGATCATAGCAGAATTCAGTGTAAGGAATACATAGGAAAAAATGCATGTTGACAAGGGGAGTGTAGAGGAGGGCAGGGAGTCTACTGACATCACGACTCCACCCACAGAGCTCCAGACAACAGACCCACCCACAGAATCTGCAGTTTTTCAGTTCTTATTACAGACAGAGGGGAGACATTTGACAGGTAAGGATACATGCAGGAGGCATGTATATCCTTATAGATCAGCACTATGGCAGTAGTTTAGAAAGGATGAGAGTGGGTTTACATCCACTTTAAAACGATAACAAAACACAGGAAATGTCTAACTAAATAGTGAACTGAGTTTGTCATGCTAAAACTAATATGTCTGTTTTAAGAAGTCATGAACTAGTTGGATAAACCCGTTGGGCTTCTTGTATGCTTAAAACTATAATCACAGTGCTGTGCTGAGGTTACATGTGATGGTGCAGTGCGGTGCCAGTCATTCTTATTAGCACCCAAATGCACCTTCTCTTTCAATACATTATTGCTGTAAAGTTTACGAACTTACAAATCCGTTTGTGTAGGAATATCACAAATAAAAATGAATCATGTTCAAGACTTTATTTAAAAAAAAAAAAAAAAACGATTGAGGGGATATTTGGATATTGTGGAGGACTAGGAGAGTGGGGAAATTAAAAACTGTTCAGTGAAGGAAAAGGTGTAAATGAAAGAGAAACAATGGGGGGAGGGGGAAACAACACAGGGGCCATATAGGGGGGGGGGGGTTGAGAGAGAGGGAGTAATTCATAAATGAAGTGGATTTCAATTGAAGGTGTTAAGTAAGCCTACCATCACTGATCAATTTAGACATAAATATATTGGCAAAAATGGGCTGAACAAAAAAACGAAGAGCTCAAGAAGCTCAGCTGTACTAACAATCCAATGTTAGTACAGCGATTGACCCTGCCGAGCTATTGTGTTCTGACAGCCCCCCCGCCAGAGCGCTTTCAGTCAATCGGCAGACCTTTTTAGGTCATGTCTCTTCGACAGAAGTCAGCTTCTGTCAGACCAGCTGCCATACACACAGGCCGAATGTTGGCTGGTTTCTATTGAACTGGCTGATGCCATCCAATAGTCGGCCTATTTGTACGGACCTTAAATGTGAAATCAGCTTTATAGAGGGCTAAGACAGTAAGACCTCATTTACATTTGTGGTTTGGAGGGCAATAAAACCCCATTGTGCCCCATGATTGGTTACCAAATCACTTAAAGTGGTTGTTAATCCACTTGTATAAAAAGCTCCCATCCCCTCTGTATTAGAACAATAAGTTCCCCTGTGTCTGTTTTATATCATAAATATGCTTATCTGTACTGATAACACACTGTCTTTCTGCGATCACTTGCCTCCTCCCTCCTCTCTCCTCTCCTCTGCCCGGCTGACAGTTCCAGCGGGTGGGGCCGAGCACTGCCGAGGAGAGACAGAGCCGAGGGGTCACATGATTTCAGGATGACGCTGTGTTATCAATACAGATAAGCATATTTATGATTTAACACAGACACAGGGGAATTTATTGTTCTAATACACAGGGGATGGGAGCTTTTAAAGTGGTTGTAACCCCGTTACAACCACTTTTACCTACAGGTAAGCCTAGAATAAGGCTTACCTGTAGGTGCTCGAAATATCTCCCAAACCTCCACAGTTTAGGAGATATTTACAAATGAGATGGGTGCCGATGTCTATGGCGCAGACAACGGCGCAGGCGCACTTTAGAAACGGCGAGTGTGCCGTTTCTAAAGGAGACTGTGCCGTGACTGGCGGATCCCGCGTGCATGTTTTTTAATGTTAAGTATGAGAGCAGCTGGGGGGAAGGGGGAGCGCTGACACGAGCAGACTGTCAGAGAGGGGAGGGGGGAGATGATGGAGGAGAGGACACAAGAGAAAGAGCAGGCTGCGGCTGACGGAGGCATGTACGCTAACAACGGTGTCAGGGCACAGCAGCCCCGATAAATCGTGGTCAGTGTACAGGGAAAGGGCATAGCCAGGCAGGATCAGACAGACATCACAGGTGATACAGGGGACCAAATGACACAGCACAAGCGCTTTGCTGTATAACATCCTTTAACCTCCCTGGTGGTATTTCTGAGTCTGGCTCGGTTGGAATTTCAGTACCATTGGTGGTATCCCCAAGCCAGACAGGGGATCGCATTGCAGTATCCAGGCAGAGTTACTTACATTGTCCCCTGGATCCTGCGATGTCTCCCCGCTGTGTGTGTGTGAGCTGTCTCCTCGCTCGATTCACAGTGCCCGAGTGCCGCCGAGCTCTGTTCCCTGCGACGTAACGACGCACGGAGGCGGAGATCGGCACCAAATTCTAAAAAGTAAAAACACAGTACACATCCAGTATACTGTAATCTTACAGATTACAGTAATGTATAAAATAATGACACACCCCCCCTTGTCCCTAGTGGTCTGTCCAGTGACCTGCATGCACTTTTATATTATAAATACATTTTTTTCTGCATGGAAACTGGAGATTGTCCATAGCAACCAAAAAGTATCACTTTATGTCAAAAGTGGTTTTAGACCAGCTAGAAAACAGCGATAATAGATTAGAATCGCTTGCAGAATTGAGCGATAGCGATTTGTGGGGAAATTCGTCATCAAACACTGAAAGTAATGACAGCGACAATTCTGCAACTGAGCAAATTTCAGTGTTTTTGATTTGATTACATTATTGAATAATTTTTATTATATTATATTATTATTTTTTATAATTATTTATAGTTATTTATTATATTATAATTTATGATTTTGTGTTTCAAACTTCATCATAACTGGGATGTCTACTAGACTCTTGTTTGGACAGATTTAAGTGAGTTATTCCTAAGAATTACAGGCCTACAGTATAAAACGCCAAATTTCCATGCAAAACAATCATACCGCCAGGGAGGTTAAGGGAACAGGATCTGTATTTTTTTTTTTTGGGGGGGTTAACAAACGCTTTAAGTGGCTCTCGCTCTTCAAACGGTTGAGCACCCCTGGACAATATATTGGCCCCAATAGTATATCCGAGTATCAGTTGTTACTAAAATATCCCCATTGTAACAAGGGAAGGAACTTTACAAAGCAGCATGATGTCTAAATCTTGCCTTGATAATTGTAGCTTTGTAGCAAACAGTCAAAATACACTTTTATATCTCCAAGACATGACCTATGAATCCCAGCAGGGTGGCATTTCCTCAGTTCCCAAAGTCCAGACTGAATAAACTGGAGCTTTTCCTCTTCTATTCCTTACAGACAAATGTGCTTTTTTTTTTCAAAACCTTGGTGCTTTTAGAAAAATAGCTTCAGTGCATCTCAGATATATACTTTTTTATTTTCTTTCTGCACTTATACTGTGTTTGTCAAACATGTATACCCTTGTTTAGCAGTAGGATTTGCATTACTTAGTAGGCATTATACAGAGGAAATTACCTTCTTTTTTACTATTTTAAGTGGGATATATCATCCTTATTATACATAATACATATTTATATTATTTTATCCTATTATCATTTTTATATTTAAAGCTGAACACCAGAAATATGAAAAAATAAATAAAAATACCCATGCAGTGGGACTCCCCTGCACTGCAAGGGTTAAACACAAATGTTTGCCTGGAAAAAAAAAAACGATTTTACTTAACTTATCCCTTGCTCACCTGGCAACCAGTGCTCACTTCTTCTATTTAATGCTCCGACTTGTGGATGGACTCTTGGCTTTCTCAATTACAAGTTAGGACTGATGGTCCTCCATTGAACATAAGGACACCACAGCTGCCACCACTATCTGGAGCACCAAATAGGACTGGCTGTTGCCAATCAGTCACATAGAAGGATGGGCCTGGTAAGAGCATGTGATAAGATAAGTTAGGCCTCTTTCACACGGGGCAGTGGAGGTGCGGTGGCGGTATAGCACCGCTAAAAATAGCGGCACTATACCGTCGGAATTGCCGCAGGATTCGGCCGCTAGCGGTGCGGTATTAACCCCCGCTAGCGGCCGAAAAAGGGTTAATACCGCCCGCAATGCGCCTCTGCAGAGGCGCATTGCGGCGGTATTACCACGGCTTCCCATTGTTTTAAATGGGAAGGAGCGGTGAAGGAGCGGTATACACGCCGCTCCTCTCACCGCTCCAAAGATGCTGCTTGCAGGACATTTTTTTTTCTCTCCTGCCAGCGCATCGCCTCAGTGTGAAATCCCTCAGGCTTTCACATTGAGAAGGCTGGGCAGGAGTTTTTCAGGCGGTATTTGGCCGCTATTTTTAGCGCTGTACTGCCTGAAAAACTCCTCAGTGTGAAAGGGGCCTAAATGTGCTTTTTCCTGGAATTCTAGTTTTTTCATTTCCCTGAAATTTATCTTTAACTGGTGTCCGATATTTTGTATCAGATACAAAAGCACGCGCACACACACACATACATACAGATACATTTATAGTAAAACAATATGTTCAGAGATGACGCTCTTGTAATATTTTTTCAGCTTTTACAGTTGCTAAAGGAAGGTGCCCTCTCCCGTACCACTGCCAGCACCCAAATGAACTCTCAGAGCTCCCGTTCTCATGCAATATTCTCTGTCCATGTACACCAAACACGAGTTGCTGAATCATGCCAAGTAAGTACTTAATTTGTTGTCGTCTATTTATGCGATAAGCAGTGTTGCATACATTTTCTTCTGTTTTATGTATCTTTTACGCAATACATGGGTAATGCATGAATGGAGTTAACGTAGCAACGTGATAGTTTTCAATTGAAATACATTTTTCTAGTTTCTGGTAGAGTGGTTTTATTATTGTCTGTGTCCCCTTTTCACACACCAAGCTAGGAGGTGAGGGGGAATCTAAAATGTTATGCCGCATACACACGACCGTTTTTCATTGGTAGAGGTTTTTAATTTTGAAGGAATAATGGACTTTATAGGCACCAATGGTCAGCATAGAATGTAAAATAAGTTTTTTATTGATACAAGCCCAGAAAATCTGGGTGATTGAATCAACAATTACAATATAGAAAAACAATATTAAAAAACATATAATTGGCTATATTAAAAACATTAGTAAGCATAGAATATCTCTGAAATGCTAATAACCCATCGGGGTTGTACAAAAACCACAGATAGTCCACACAGGACAACAACAACAGTTGATGAACAGACGTAGGCTTCAATTTGTAAACTTTTATACATAGGCTCTACATGTTTCGCATGTTACTGCTTCTTCGGGAGCTTAAAAAGAATACTTTCTGGAAGGAAAAACATAGACTATTATTGGTTTCAGATTTTAATTAAACATTGTATATTTTGTGAATCAGAATAAATAGTGTTTCTTGTGCATAAAAGCACCATAAGCAATGACTCAGATTGCCAAGAACCGCCAAACCACCGGTGCAAAAAAGGGGGATCAAGGTGAGGGAGGTGTAGGGACATGCCAAATACCCATATAGTCAGTCAGAGGTGTTAAGAAATAACACCGTCCTCGCCAAAATAGAAAAAATGGCGAGTAATGACGGATATGCCTAGGTAGTGCGGCAAGAAAGAGAAAAGAGTATATATATATATATCTCAGATTGTCGGTGGTAATGAGGTCAGGGAAAGATGATAGCGAAGCTCCACACATCACCAGTAAGGAAGTGAGAGTGAACCATTTTGT